>NW_019525658.1:3146400-3157939 GCF_002814215.2 Seriola lalandi dorsalis
ACCCACACATACGTTTTAGGAATTTATCATTTTTCTCAGATAGACATTTTCTGACTTTCTGTTGCCACCATGTGGAACTAGTTTAACGGTTAACTATCGAGCAACGTTGGCATGGATTGCATTCCCAAATTTCTTGACATCAGAAAATAGTACAGTATTTTTATTTTTTTTGGAAAAAAGTTATCATCGTATTTGTTTACATTAAGAATAGTATAGAACACTATGACCTTATTGTTTATGAGAATTTTGTTTTCTGAAATGGAAATGGGGAGTTATTTCATCCCACTTATTTATTTTTGATCTTTTTTGTTACTTAGAGGATTGAATTGTGAAAAGTTTTCTTTCATAATAGAGCTATTGCATGTATTAGATAGGTTTTGAGCCGGTGTTGGTTGTTGTGCATCGTAGCGGTTGTGTTGTGTGTTGCGAGTCTCATTGTGAGAATGAAGAACATGGATGTGTATTAATGTATCCGTTGTCATTGGAGAATTGTTTTTGAATTTAATAGGACCCCAGGAAGAGTAGTCAGTGTTACAATACAGCGGCTAATGGGGGTCTAACTAACTAACTTAATAATAAAATAATAAACTAAGATGAGGAACATGGTAAACATCAGCATGTTGTGTGAGCATTGACTACACTCTGACAGAGGTGTGAGCATGGCTGTAGGTTTTTTGCTGTGGCCAGAGGCATTATGTTTTTGGGATGTTTGCTATATTGAGAGTAGAAACTAGTGTATTAATTAATTGTAATAATGACATCACTCAGTCAATAACTAAGACAATGACACAAGTTGTGTAGAACTAAGGTTTACTGGAAAAAAAATGCTTTAAAAACAAAATTATTTCTTACAGGTACCCACAATGTGCAATGCAATCACATTTCTTTGCTAGTAATTCAGTTACAATAATTCGCCACATTGGATTCAAGGTCCATCTATAATGTCTATTCTAAGGAAAAACCCAAAAGCTCATCAAAGCTACCCAGATATATTTGTGACTATTACTAGTATCAAAATCAACAGATACAGTATACAGTAATGTTAATTGCTATTATACCTTTTCATAATAAACAAAATAACATATGGATGATGAACCTGTTTATTTTTGAACCTTAGTGTAACATCTATCACTCCTACAGTCTCTAGCTATTTTAAAATCTAATGCTCAGACTTAGAAGTTGATACAAAGTGAAACAGACGTTACATAAACACATTATTTTCCACTCTTCCGAAAATACAATCACAGCCCGACTGGCGGTGTCAGGGTAATGAAAGCAGCATCTATCCATCATCCTCATCAAACTCAATCACACTCCCAACTGAGCCCTGGCAATCTGCACAGAAACCGGCAAGAGCTCGGTGGGTGGGGGGTCCGCGTCCCAACTGCGACGCACAGTTTCATTTGGAAAATAACAGGAGAGGGGAGATGTTCAAAGACCAATCTGTTGATTTCTTTAATTACTGTAGGTTCTCATGAAATGGAAATGTTCTGCCGCAGTGAGCCAGCACGACAAATCAAACTCTGTGTGTCGCTTGCTCGGTCAACACACTGGCGCAATGGGTTTTACGTTAGGAAACCTATTTATTCTGCCCAAGATCTGGTTGTGGTCTCGAATTTGCCAGCATCCACAAAAGATTGCCAAGGCTAGTCCTTACATGACTCTCTGCAGGGACCCCCTGCTTGACTCCTTCAGTGTGAGGAAAAACATTATGTTAGGTTGCGTCTCCTGCTTCCCCCAGTGCCCATACAGTAGAGCTCTTTTTTTTTACCTTAAAACTGCAGCTTATAGTGGAGATTTTTTAGCCTCTTTTAGGTCATTGTTTTGGTTTTTTCCATCCACCAAATAAACCTCATCACCAGCAGCATCAACCCGCTGCTGCCCGCCCAAAAAGCTCTGATAAACCCATTGCATGCCACCTGCTCAGCAGCTAACGGTAGATAGACTAAGTTGGCGACTTTACCTACTAGCTAATGTGGAGCTAGATGCTAGTTGCCAAAAATACAACTTAAAAGGAATGTGAGTGTGATGGATGTGTAAAGGGATGAGGGCATTCGCTTGACTGGAGACTGGCTGCAAATCTGCCATCCCACCAGGGCGGAAAGGCAGAAGGAGAGCCATAAAAGCTGATTGGCTGAAGTGGACGTGAGTCTGAGCTGTGTTGTCCTGACGTCTTAGAACACCATCCTGATGACTTTGTCGAAAGCAAATAGACACTGCTAACTAATATTTTGCAAGATGTTTTCCGCTTTACTACTTCAGGTTAGTGCTAATTACACAGATAATGCGATGCTATCAAACATTTCACACCCTTTGAGCTCTTGCCTCACGTTACTGGCGCTGGTTTGTGTTTCAGACATGTGAGTGTGTTATCTGATCACAGCCTCGGGGAGACTTAGTTGAGCTTGATGGCAGATAATGGACCTCTGTTTCCTTTGTGATCAGAGAACTCATTAGAAATCCTTCAGGCTCGTGTAAAATTTTGAGTGTATCTCAACTTGCTATTAAACCCGGCAGCAGCAGGATTAAATATATTGACTTGAGACACAGGTACAACGGTTGAGCAGGTATGTAATTAGGCTCTGGGGTTTGGACTTTACTTAAACTCATAGCAAAGGAGAAAGCAGACAGAGTCCTCGTGAGCACTTCAGGAGCCAAGCAGCGAGCAGACCCCACTCTGCTGTCAGTCTTCCACCTATTTATCACTTTGTTTCCGTCCATCATCCACAGTGTGGTAAAGCAATAGCCGTTAAAATTCAAAGGTATTACACACTAATACAATACCTTGAACAATGTGCTCTATCCTTCACATGAAAGAAATTGAAATAACCTAGCGAAATATACACGTACACAGTATATTGCTACAGAGATCTGGAGAGCAGCTGATGTCTAAACAAATACATATCAACATGAAGCAGAATCATGAATGTACAACAATTACAAAGGTCAGATCCTACCTTTAAGCAAAGACATAGCTGAGCACACAAAGACAAAGGCCATGAGGTTCAACAGTCAGGATACAATGTTTGAAGGAACTTTAAAGTCTTTTGATTTTGACGTGAGTGGACGTAACATTAATTTTGAGGTTGGTGTAAAGACTGTCAACACGCGGTACCATCATCGAGAATGGCATCACGTACTGGCCGCAGGAAATACTAGATAAATTCAACATAATGTAAACTGCCACAGCGCTGACTCCATCAGTATGAAAACAACATTCCCGCACGGATTGTAAAACATTTAGTGCGAGAAGAGCTGAGTTTCACTGACACGATCGGTGTGAGTATAAAGAGTTGTTCATTAAGTATTTCTGATGATATGACTCTGTTGTTGCACTGATGGGATCGCTGCTGTGAAAATATGCAATATGTCGAATTTAGCTTTGCATTAACAGCAAACCTGCCGATAAAACAGCAGCAAAGACCGTTTCTCACTAAAACATGATAAAATACACTCCTGAAACAAAACAAAGCCCCGCTCCTAAGATAAGCCTGTTAGAATTTACAGATGAATTAATGGCACCATCCAGGAGTAGTTACTTATCAATACAACTCCTGCTTCTCTCGGGTGATGTTAGTATTGAAACCTACACACTCACCAGTGTCACCGGCCACTGTGGTCTTAGCTGTAATTCCACCAAATTATCACAATTAATTTAGAGAGTGATCTGGTGACACTTGCTACGTTGCGGCACAACAAGGAGTTGACAGCAGTGTGTAATGTATGTGCAACGTCTGGGAAACACTGCCTGCCTTGTGCGTGTGTGTGTGTTTGTGTGTGTGTGTGACGGCTACTTCTCTGCACTGCTGCAGCTCGCACTTGTGTATGCGTGCACACTGCCACAGCTCTGCTATTGCCAGACTCAATCTTTTTACACAATGTCCATTAATAATAGAATGTTCGATTCCTTTTCAATATTAATTTTATTAATCTTTTTTCCCCTTATTCAAAGACCCACAGAGAGAGAGCACACCACACCATACTTCACCTGTTAAACCATTGTCATAATATCTTTATAGGTTATATTAGGTTTCTAATATGATGGCCGCCACTGTCTCCACATACAAATGCTAAAATGGCATATTCAGATACATTCTATAGATAGAAACTAAAAGGTGACACGTTTATGTAATTGTATGCTGCTGGTGTGATGTCAATATAACTACCAACAGATCTTTCCACTGTCTATTTTTGCGAGTGAAAAAAAGGCGAGACGCCAATATTCTAGATGAGGAGAGACAGTGTGTTCGCTCTAACCGGTTAACGTGGGCGCCAAACTGAAAACCAAGATGTACATAAGCATTTTCATGCATTTCACTAGCACAGACAGAAACTAGAAGGGCACTCAGAGAGCGCAGACCTCAGCCAGAGCCAATGTAGAACAACATACAGCAGACTTAAGACAAAAGAAAAGTCTAATTCATAATAAATGAACAAGATCTGCCCAAAAATTTCCCCCGGCTTCAATTTTGTGATTTGATTTCTGTCTTTGTGAGTTCCAGAACACACACAAACAGTGAGTTTTATCAAATGATGAACCTGCATATCTGAGGGAGAATATATATTACAAGAGGACATGGCCACCTCAGCGTAAGCTTGAGATGAAGCAATGTACATCCTGTCTGACACTACACTTATTCAGTACCGACACCAGCAGTTAAACTTTTACTGTTAAAGTAACTTTATGCAGCAGTGCATTATCTACCATTAGTGTGAGTATTTTATAGCTATACAGTGCAACAGGGTAAGCCCTTCTTTAAAAAAAAATAGAATTGCTTTTAATAAATACAAGATAGGCCAATAATGCAACATCAGGCTAATACTGGCCTCTGTTGTAAAATGGGTTATAAGTCTGATACAATGGACGACAGCATGTAAAACCTTTATTGATGTCTGTCTGGTGAAGTTTTAATCTTTTTTTTTTTAAACATTTTTTTTAGTAAAGATAAAGATGAGTTAATTTGTCATGAGGAGTATCACTCCACATGTGAAAACTGGTGTATAATACACCATGTGTTACAAATGTCGAAGGTGAGAGATTGAAAGACATTTACCATGCAGGGAGGGTCTAACAGAAAAAGACACTATCCAGTTGCTTTATGGGAAACATGGGATGCAGTGTTGTTGGAGTTTGGCCCAGGGATTAAAAGTTGGAATATTTTGGCCTCTGCTGCTTCGTCCCTTTTTTTCAACCTCACAAATCCCTCAACTTTATAGAAGCCTGATACTAAATATCTATGTATTTTAATGCAACATACACATCATTTCAACTCCAAAATCTAAACTGTTCTGACATTTTAAAATGGATATCAATGCCAGAAATGATTACGGCAAGGACTAAAATGAATTTGCTAGAGCACTGTTTGTAAGAGTATATTAACACAACAACAACAATTTGGTGGTGAGGAGAAACAAAAATAACATAGTATAGTATCACCTCTGCCACTCCGTTGCTACTTTGAATGATTCAAGATAAGTCTCCAATAAGAAATTCTCATTTACTCCAAAAAGTATGAGCAAATCGAGAGTTGAATGAATGAATTCTACAGTACAGCATGAGTGTTATCAGTATGTATATGTGTCTATTTCCTACAAAGACACTGCCCATGGTGTGCAGAGTCTGGCGTCATAGTCTCCACCTGCACAAAATGCAGGTAAGCTAGTGACACACGAGCGAAATACAAACACGCTAAAAAGGATCAGCACCCGTGAACCGACAGCTCAAGAAAGAATTGCAAGTGTTGGCTCAGCGGGGTCAAATGTAACGCTAAGAAAACATGCATGAATACATCCGTCTGTTCAGCTACGGTCGACCTGAAAGACTATGAAAAGTGTAGAAAAAAACCACCACCCTTCACGCACAAGCTTAAGGTATGACATCCCTGACGCTCATGACGTTCCACTGCAGACGGCTCTGTGAGGAGTGTGTGGGCCTTGGATTCTGATCTACAGTATGTTGCGAACAGTAGGCTAAGTACAATTCTTAGTACCAAACAAGGGATTTAACCTGAGTTAATACAACAGTCTGTACAAAATGCTTATACAGTTATTTAAAGTTTAAAAAAAAAAAAAAAAAAAAAAAAAAGCTGGGTTAAGTCAAGACACCTAACTTTTTTATCAGACTAATTTAATGTCTAGATTTTCACACGATAGCATGGCGAGAGATGCTGGGACGCTCCAGTAAGCACTTGTTTATTTACATATAGGCTCTAATTCCATTGCAAATAACCTCCACACTTGACAAAGAAAAGACTTCCATCCTATAACGCTCCATCTTGAGAGAACAGAAGAGGCAAAGAAAGGCAAAAAAAAAAAACCAAATAGATAAACAAGATCTGTCACCCTCTAAACTCTTTCTGTTCTCTGCCGTCACTCTTTCATCTAGCGTCCTCTCTGAACTCAGGAATCTAACTCTACTTAGTGTCTTTTGACACATTTAAGATAGGATGATGAGTCCTTTTTGCTTCTCCTCCTTTTTCTTGTCCCTCTCCTTCTCTTTTCTCAGAGAGACAGGTAGAAAGTGAAAAATGGATAAGGGAAGTACACCACTGGCTGAAACTACAGGGCCACCGTGTTGCTTCAGAAGGGACAAACAGACCCAAACTGCGCCGCTGCTCCAGTTCTGCCGCAGAGCCGGTCCAGGCGCCTCTAAGGCGCCCTTCAACCAAACGCCCCGTCACCGTACAACAGTAGGCTCAGATATGAGATAACCGGCCGACAAGCCATCAGGAGGTGGGCGACGTCACAACAGGTCGTCGTAGTCCAGCAGCTTCGAGTGCTGGCGGCTTTTCCACAGGCGGAACAGACGGAAGTCAAAGTACATCTCGATCATCTCTTTGCCTGCAGCCAAAAAAAAAAACAAACAAATAAAAAAACAAGGTTGGTATGAAAATTAATATCGTTAATGACGCAACCTGTATGATTATTCTGAGAAGTAGATTATATGTCAAAGTAAGATCGTCCAAGATATAAGATCATCAGATCGCCCCCCCTCCCCTCCAAGGCGTGTAAAACCAACTTTTGTCATTAAATGTAAGGACAAAGTTTGTTGAGCAGTTGTGTTGAAGAGCAAAGACTTGCCATTCGGTTTGTTCTTGACAGTTTTATGTACCGCTAGCGGAGTGAGTGAGTGGGCGAGCGAGAGCGCCGATGTATAGTGATTGTGTTTAGTTACTTCAGCCCAGCTGCAAAATCTGACTGTGTACGGCTGCGACAGAAAGAGGCTCTCAGAAAAGAGAAAATGAAATCAACATTTTCTTTATTAATTAACACTATTGCAAAAGTGTTTAATATACACACATATCAGTATTAAAGTATGGACCTTTTTCAAGATACAAGGGTATAAAAATTGTAAATCACTTCTCGTAAGTCATTTTTCTGGTGTTATGGGCAACAGTACAAGATGCTTCATGCTCATGAATTCTAATCTAATACTTTCTATGACCTAGAAAACAATTGCTTCAATCTGCTCAAGGCTATATGTGTGTGCACTTTAGCCAAGTAATCAATATGCAAAATGTAAAGAAAAAACTGGGCAAAAAGATATTGTACAAACATGTCTCCTGTGGCTTTCATCAGATACTGAGGTTTAAGGGCTGAACTCTGCCCTACACTATTATATTAGTAGTTTTTTTTTCCCCTCACATCTTTTAACATTCAGTCCAGTCTTATAAATGAATTACAAGAGCTGAATGCTTTCACACAGCACCACAGGTCGAATGTCTGGAAGAATGATAGAAAGGCGGAGATGAAGCAGAGTGTGGTGGGTCAATACAGGATAGGAAAACCCATAGAGGCAATAATGACATTTTAATAGGAAAATAATTAGCGTGGCATCAATTGATGTCAGGAAAATGACTGATGAGGGATGCGCTGAGAGCTCAGCAGAGTTCACACCTGTATTTGCTCACACTCCCTAATGTGCTTTCTTCTTTGCTGAACAGCTTACTGGCATTGATTAATGCCCGCTATTAACATTCAGTGGGTGTACTGGTGAGGCCGATTGCTCTAAATCAATACAAATACTGTATACATGTTTTTTTGTTGTGGTGCATGCAGCTCTTTTATGGTACAGGAGGGATAACCACATGTTTTCTGTGTCAAGACAACAGGAAAACCAACAATATTGCATGTAACTATAGGCAGTGTGTGTGGTGCTCTCACCCTGTGCAGAGAGCTCTAGTGGGGACTTGAATTCGACCGAGGAGGGTCTCATCAGCCTCTTCAGAGTCTGAATAAGCTGCAGGGAAAAGGGCAGAGATAAAGAGAGAGAGAGGGTTAGAATGAGGGAATACTGGATTCCAAATGCCATCAGTTATTTTGAAAGGAAAGCAGACAAACCAGTGACAGAGATATGACCGGATGGAAAGAGCAGGAGGAGCCCCCGCAGCACTTTGATTCTGTTCATGTAGCACCGCAGCTTGAGCGTATGTGAAAAGGTCAATGTGCCATTTACATGGCAATAGCTGAGTATACATGAAAGGCACATATGGTAATGTTTTCTGTTCATAAAGACACATCTGTCAGAGTGGATCTATAGTGTGGCGAAGGCCTGGCAGAGCAGGGTCACATACAGGGAGGTGGTGTAGCGTAAAGCCACTAAATCACTGTTATGTTTAAAAGCTGACACAGACCTTTGTTCTAAATTAATTCATGACACAAGTAAAAACCTGATGGGTCTTAGCGAGAAAATGTATTTTACCGAACAAAAAGCATAATTTTTAGAATATTATTGGACCCATGGGACCTTTAAATATATAAATATACCATATAATATATCTAATATAAGTTTTCTAAAATGTAGAGATAGTGAGAGCCTTCCCAGAGCTTTGTTTCACAAGGACTGGGCTTCATTAAAAAAAAAAAAAAAACCTCACTCAAGCACTGACACTTGATGTCCATCTGTTGTTTGATTATAGATCAGGTCTAGCTTCTATATTAATACTGTGAAAGTATCAAAGCCTCAGTCCGCAGAGAAATGCACACAGCCTGTATTCAGAAACTGAGCCTTAAAACCAGCTGTCAGTACTTCTGTAACTTTGTGATGTCACAACAAAGCATTCACAGCTCTCAGCCATGCCCCAAGCCCCGCCCACCTGGACCTACCAACCAAGCCTTGCAGGATTTGGTTTCTCTGAGTGTTTACATAAAATCTGCTATATTTTTTATTAGATCACTCAGAAAACTGTCAGCCAATCAGACGAGAGGCTCAGCGACTCCTCTTTTCTGATTGGCTGTTACTAGAGCTACTAGAGGAAGCCCAAGAGAGGGGATGTAAAACTACATTTTGATGCTTTTTGGTTCCGAAAACAAATATATCTTCTCATGGATCAACACTTCAAATAAAAAACAAAAAGTTTAAAGTATAAATATAATACATTTATATCTATAATAAATGTATTAATATAATATTGCTAGCCTTAAAGTAAAGGCTTTTGCTCAATCAGAGGTGTCTGATTTGTAATAGCCTATTTAGACATGAAAATATTGTGCAACCACTGTGGCTTGTGAGATATTTGACACCTGGAGCTAAGAAGGAGCTGTGATGTCGCTGGAGTCTGACAGTGAATTGAAAAATAATGATCCATGAAAGAAGAAAAGTGGGCTGAGGTCTCTTACAGGCAGGAAATGTATTTAACTGTGAAACAGTGATTAACAATCATGTGAGTGCAAAGGATGCTCATCTTTTTTTTTTTTTTTTTTACAGAGAATTTTCTCATCAGCTTTATTAGTTATTATTTCTGAAGCCTGTTTTATAATGTCTGACACAGATTGACAAGAGATTAAATTGGGGCTCTCTTTCACTCACATACTGGAAGTAAAGTGTTTTGATGGACATTCATTATTGAAATAAGAATAAAAGAATAAAATTGAAAATACAGGGAGTAAAGTTTCAGTCTGAAGTATTAAATTACCGTATGATTGTTTTTATCCCCTTTTTTGATGCCACACCCCATGAGGAAAAATCATTTCAGCCATGCTGACTGTAGATTTTGGCCTGTTGGTCGGTCGACCACTTTGGTCCAGACTGAAATGTCTCAACAACTGTTGGATTGATCGTTTTGCACAGACATTCATCTTCCCCTCAGGAGCGATTGGAAGGTTTGTCATCACTTTGGTGAACCTCTGACTTTTCATCGAGCGCCATCATCAGGTTAGAATTTAAATTTTTCCAATACCTTGAATTAACATCATAATCCAATGGATTGCACCAAGTGTCAAAGTTTGAAACCGTCAGATCATGAATGAAAATCCACTGTAGACACCGACGTACTTGAAAAAGTATGCTGGAAAAAAATCATAAAACACAGACTGCACTGACACAGACAAACGCTGTACTGCCATCTTCCTCACATACAGCGAGCAGTTGAACTTTAGCTGATTGAGCAAGAAATTGTGCAGATACACAAGGAGCGATGCAGAACCTCATCTTCTTTTGATTGTATCCTCATTAAAATGGTGCTGTGGGTCATACAAGATGAACATCAGTCTCTCTTCGTCCATGGTAACTGCTGACTGGGAAACGGAAATGACGTCAGTGTCGATTCGGTGTTGATTTGGACCATTGAAAACAGGTTGGAGGTGGGGCAAGTGCAGATATATCCGCTGACACATGAAGCAGGTTAGGACATGTTCACTGGGAAACACTGATACAATCTGATGTCCTCTCGCTCGCTCATCGCTGTAATACGTCCTGGCACTTCGTAAGAAGCTGGAACAAGACGTGTTTTTCAGTCTCTGGGCTCATTTAACTTCAGCTTCAGCCTTTACTTGAATCTGACAGTAATCACTTCAGACGTGTGTCAATGTTAGAAGTGATACAGAAATGTTAAAATGCCTGACCGTGTAAGATTGTAGTCGTGATGTGACGAGGTGCTTTCGTTTGACGAGTGGAAAACATTGAAAATGTCTTAAAAATATATTTTTTGAGTTAATGTTACCCCCTTCTTCATCAGAGTATCAATTGTATTATATGAGCAAACCTGCCCTGCCCTACCACAATGTCGCTGATTGTATCCAAGAGCTCAGCTAGCTGTGTCCCATTTCTGTGGTGACAGTCTACAAAGGATGGATAAGGCTAAAGAGGATTAATCATAGCATCATCACCAGCTCCCATAAACCTCATAGACTCATACTCATGTCTCATGCTGGGTTTTGGGATGCTGACAGAGCTTCTCTTGGCTTGAGGAGCCTCTGAAATGCCTTTTCGACACGCTGTGACGTGCTCAGTGTTGAAATGTGGATTTGAAAAATGGCAGCCCCTGAAATGGGACACAGCATGTCTGCGCTCCCCGAGTCGCCAACCTCTCCGTGCGCTCATGTACTTATATGTGCCGTTTGTTTTTTTTTTTTGTTCTTGGCAAAGAGTTTTATGACGGAAACACACAAGATGGACAGATGAAATGTGTCCTTCCATCACTTCCTGCAGGTTTTTACTGCACACGTGTGTCTGTGCATCTGGAAGTCCATCACACTTGATGATACTAGGTCTACTGCTTTTGGCAAACACACTTTGACTGCCTCCTCCTCCTCCTCCTCC
>NW_019525658.1:3157989-3158943 GCF_002814215.2 Seriola lalandi dorsalis
ATGGTATGTGTGCGGGTGTGTGTATGTACGTGTGTGTGTATTTTTTGAGGTTTGTATGTGATGTAGTCATATGCATCTGTTTTGTGAGAGGGTGAAAAGGAAAGTGTAGTGGACATTAATGATGTAAAATAAATATAATCGTAGGGAGAACGCAATAAAGATAAAATAATTGAAAATAAATAAATGAATAATAATTTATATGATATCCTATCAATGTAATAAAATAAATAAATAAATAAATCTTACCACAAAAATATGCTAATATGATATAAAACAATGAATTAAATGAAATAAATCTACTTATTATTTTCTCAATGAATCTATTAATTGGTCAGAAAACAGTTTCCTACAGCTCGTCCAAGCTGTTGTCTCGGAGCAGATATCAGTCGGTCCGGGTGATGGAGGCTGCCTACACCGCACAGGCAGCTGTGAACTGACTCTCTTCACATGTGGCGTTGGGTGAATTATTTAGTGCTCTGGAAAGGTGCTGACAGCAGATCCCATTGAGCCTATTGATAAGTGGAGAGAGTAAAGAGAGACTGTTTGTCTGGCAGCTGGATGTTCACTTTGTTCCAGGGAACACGTGCACATGTGATGTCCCGAAGGTTGTTTTTACAACCAATTGTCTAAAACCCCAAAATGATTAATTTACTGTCATATAAAGCAAAGGAAAGCAGCAAGTTATCAGAAGTGAGAGTCTGGACCTAAGTAATGTTTGCCAACTTCAAACCAATGTGTCTGTCTGCCTAAATTATTGCATCCTATCTCTCCTGCTCCAGGTGGATGTTTTCTCCTTCGGCATTGTGCTGTGTGAAATCCTGGCCAGGATTCCTGCCGACCCAGAGATACTACCCAGAACACAGGTAGAGGTCGAAGAGAAGCCAGTCATCGCAGCAGCACATGCTTCATATCAGGCTGCTTCTAAAGGGAGAGCAATCATACACATACACAACC
>NW_019525658.1:3158993-3159770 GCF_002814215.2 Seriola lalandi dorsalis
GTCACCCTGAGGTTTCCTCAAACGCCACCACGAGGCTTTGAATGCAAAATAGCAACATTTATTGGATGAATTATCATGAAATTTATTACACACATCCACGTCCTCCTAAGAATGAATCCTAATAATGTTGGTGATTTCTCAGCTTTTTATTTAGCACCATCATCATACTTTGGTTTAAAACCAAATCTATGGAGAAACGACATTCCCATCAGCCTCAGTTGCACTTGTGTGAGTGCTAATTAGCAATTATTAGCAAGCTAACACACAAAACTAGATATTTATTTAAACAGTTAGTGCAAACATTAGTGTTATTAGAGTCAGATTATTGTTCAGTGATCTGGTCCAACACAACAGATAGTATTTTGAACAGATTACAGGAGAATAAAGCAGAATCACCCTCCACCGCCGATATCAAACAGCACAATAATCGTTTTGGCTTTGTTAAGTGTAAGAAGCGGGTTACACTACTCTTGTGGGCTATATTGGGAATATTATCATAACTACAACCCACACATACGTTTTAGGAATTTATCATTTTTCTCAGATAGACATTTTCTGACTTTCTGTTGCCACCATGTGGAACTAGTTTAACGGTTAACTATCGAGCAACGTTGGCATGGATTGCATTCCCAAATTTCTTGACATCAGAAAATAGTACAGTATTTTTATTTTTTTTGGAAAAAAGTTATCATCGTATTTGTTTACATTAAGAATAGTATAGAACACTATGACCTTATTGTTTATGAGAATTTTGTTTTCTGAAATGGAAATGGGGAG
>NW_019525658.1:3159820-3170097 GCF_002814215.2 Seriola lalandi dorsalis
TAGAACTGGAACTCAGTCGAAAGGTTGAAAGGCGACGCAACCCGCCTGAGACTTTGTGTGCCGCTAATGCAACCTGCTCTGGAAGCTCAGCGTCGACATTTAAAGTGACAGGCCATCAACAGAGCACGACTTCTCAAGGATGAGGTCAGTGACACAAATGCTAATGCAGGGAAGCTTTTAGCAAGTATTAATGTTTTACTAGAGCTGTCGATCCGATTTTTGTTGGATGCTGTTTGTAAACACACCATTCAGAGGTGGCTCCTCCTCCCCAGCTCCACGAGAGAGCGAGAGAGAGAGAGAGAGAGAGAGAGAGAGAGCGAGCACTGGTGGTTGAGCGAGCTAGAGAGTGAATGAAGAGAGACAGAGACAGCGATTTAACCTGGTCACTACGTTTTTATAGACTCCTGCCCTCACACCCTGCGCACTGTTATTGGCTGGAGCTGAACACCCTCTGACCAAAGGCTGCAGCACAGAAACATCCCAACAGCGACTAATTGGTGTTAACTAGATATTTCTATTCAGTCATATTAATCCATAACTCCTCCTGTGCCCACGGGTCATCTCTCCAGCAGCACACCTGCAACACAGTGTTAATGGTGCTGAAGCGTAAAGCTAGCAGCACCATACGGCCTCACAAGCACGGACGAAGGTGAGGTTGGTCGGAAAGTAATAGGAAGAAAGAGGGGCGCACTGAAACAATAATCCAGGCCAGGGAACGTGACTCTATCCCTGCGCTCTTTCTCTCTCTCTCTCTCTCTCTCTGAACGAGTGTAAACAAAAATCATGTGACTGTTTTCTGAACTCACATTTTCCGATCTCTCATCAGCTACGGATAATCATTATTATTATTATTGATGGCCATCATCAAAGGCAGGTAGGTAAAGACAGTGCTGGCAGTAGCAGCGCTGCAGCAGTAACGGTGTGGACACACACTGCAGCCGCAGCAGTTCAGCCAGGTAGCTTCATACACAGGTGAGGTGACGAAGAGGTTATCAACTCATTCCTGCTTGGTGCATTATCACTGGTTTAAGCTGACTGTTGATGGTCCGGGCCAAAACCACCCGCAGGCCACCGGGAAATGTCCCGGGATGACAAATGACAGCCACAGTGGGGTTTGACAGAATAAGTCACCACATGCTGTAAACCAGCATGTAGAGTTCATGATGACTGGTACTGTAACCGTCTTTTGGATCTTGCCATTATTTGGAACTATTATTATTATTATTTGAAACTGGGTTGGATTGGTTCAAGACAAGTTCAGCTTGTGGGGAATAAAAAGGACAGTTGAGTGTTTTGTTTAAAACACAGAAAACGCTATGAATTGTAAAAAAAAAAAAGAAATTTGACTGGTGAGAGTATTATATTGTATTTTATAGTTATGGTGCAGGATGAGTTTTGCAGGGTGGAATGGCTGATAGCAGGAGCTGTAGGGAGTGATGCTGGGTGGAGTGGAGCATCATCTGAAGGTAGATCAGTCAGTCAGTCTATTAATAGTGGCTTTCCAGCTGAGCCTGCAGGAGCGCACACAGGCAGCAGCAGGGGTAAAAATTGTTAAATGCAGCGAATAAGCCCTTCCCTATTCATATCCCTCCTCGTTTTACCTCTACTGAATCACTGTGGAGAAGATGCCAAATGTCACGGTGACTGTCACGGTGCGCTGCAACACACCCGGGCCCAGGGTGACTGAATTCCATCACATCATTTTATGTGAATATGTCCTAATATCTGTAATGCAGAATGTGTGTGTGTCTGTGTGTGTGTGTGTGTGTGTGTGTGTGTGTGTGTGTAGCTAGAAAGCACAGGTCAAAGCCTCCCTGGTTGTATTAAATCAGTCTGATAGCAGGTTAATGTTTTCCTGTGAGGTGTAAATCTCCACCATAGTTGGAGGTTGTTCGTATTGTTTCCATTCTATACACTTTGCAGAGCCGAGCCTGATACCACACACACACACACACATACACACACACACACACACACACACACACAAACACACACTCATACTTTGTGAATATCTTGCCACCATAGTCCCAGTACTGTCTTCTGATCCTTCATTTGCTGCAGCAGCACAGATCTACAGTGGGAGAGTTGCACAATAGCAAAATAACAACGATTGTTGTAAATGTGCTTCAAGCAGCATTTTGAAACACTCACGTATCACCGTCAAATTAATTCAAACACCTGGTTGTAATTACCACAAACAAATAAGAGCAAGGTGGAGATTAATGCAGGGCCAGTTAACAGAGTTGTTAATGTCTGTAATTTCCTCATGTCCTCACCCTCAGCGTGGGGGTGTGCTTGTAACAATGTCAGCACTAGAAACAGTGAAACGTTTAATGGTAATGGTTGTGAAAAAACATTTCTACCTTGTATATTATTATTATGATCATTATTATTATTATTTTACCAGGATTTACCAGGAGCAAAACATGGATCACACACACACACACACACACACATACAGTATATATTGTGTGTGTATATATATATATATATATATATATAGATAGATAGAGAGATATAGTGGAGAGAATGATGTTCCTGAGGTGTGACTTGCATCAAAGCAATGGAGAAAAACTGTAACATGGAGGACAGGTTAGCTGGGCAGCGTGTCCCGGGTTTGGTTTCTTTATTGAAGTCTGACCGTTATCAGAACATCATTGTGTGTAAAATGTGCAGTAAAAACCAAACAGCGTCCCAACCAAGAGCGGGAACACAACAAACTTCTTTTATCACCTTAGCTGTTTCAACCCTTTTGATTACGCAACACACCGTGTGCCAAAACAGTACAAGGATACAACCCGTATAGTTTCATTTCTCATTCTGGCATCTAATACAGTGTTTCTTGTTCTCAATGTGGAACATCCCACTCCCGCGGTACAGATAGATAACGTACTCAACAGTACGGACATTTGACGGGAGAGAAAATTGTAACAGCCTCATATTTATTCAGGAAGGCGCCACAATCTATTTTTCCAGTGAGTTCTCATTTGATCACATTCACGCTTCACCACTGACTCTTTGTGTGTATGGTTTAGTGATAGCAGTATTGCAAGCCATGCACAGCAAGCTGCATGCACATAACAACTGCATTTAAACAATGGGATGTGTTCAGTTTATCACTGATTTAATCAGTATCGTCATGTTGATCCAATTGTAAACTAGGTAATAATATAATTGAATGCACAACTGTGTAGAACTCGATCTGTAGTTTAATCAATTAGTTTAACATTGATTTAGTTTGAAAAAATCAGTACAAGTCAGATGTGGGAACAACGTTGCAATATCAACGTTGTGATTCAACCTTGATTTATGACGTCGTCTCGCCCGCGGAAAAACGTTGAAACGCCAAGTGGGACATTTTCATTAAGAAAATGACTTTCTCTGTTCATGTCACACTGTGCAGGCTGTAATTATAAGCAGCCAAGTGGCAAAACTCCTTCATCGGCCTCCTGGTTTTAAGGCACAGTGTGAGGAAGTTCTGACTCAGCTGACCGGTTCAACCCTGACACTGCCATCTGAATAAAATCCCGTATTTACAATAATACTGACACCACTTACTTAGACCTACATGGAGCAGCATAATCATTGTTGTTACTCGTTGCTAGGCTTGGGATTCAATATTATTTTCTCTAACTGAATCATTTTGTTATTAGGTTGCACTTTGAACATTTGCAAATTACTGAAGTTATAAATGACTAAAAGTCAAACAATCAGTTTCTATCTGCTGTCGCCTTTTGTTGGCAGGAGAAGAAGAAACAGTTTTGAGTGGCAGCTTAATGAATAAATGAAGCTCCACAGCCTGTAGATAACCTGAAAATATGATGAGCAGCAGATGATATGATATGATATATGATATGATGTGATATGATGAGATGAGATGAAATAACATAATATGATATGACATAAAATTATATATGATATGAGACATGGCATGACATGATATGATAGTACATGATGATATATGATATGACATGACATGAGAAATGACATGACATAACATGATATGATGTGACATTATATGGTATGATATATAATATGATATATTATATGATATATGACATGAAATACCATGATATACAGTATATTACAATATGAGATATGACATGAAATGATGTGATATATTTATGACATATCTATGATATATGATACAATGAAAAATATTTTGAAATCAGGTTGTCTCTACTAACACGCTGCTTATTCAATGTGGTGGAAATCCGGATTCAGAGCAATTAAGCTGAAAATCTTAAAATATTGATATTAACAGCATAAAAGTTTAACTGGGACATTCCTGCTACTAACACTAATGTGTTGTAATCAGTGAGATCGTGTCACTACAAATGATTCTCTGCTATATCTTGTACTACAAAAACACTGATCGTTCAGTGGTGCTAACAAATGATTTGTCACTGCACATAAAAGAAAACAAGAGGGTTTTATGAGACTTAAACAAAAAGAAAAGGTGAAATGTTGCTTGGCTGTGGTGGTGTATTGGTAAAAAGCCAAATGTAGATGGAAACTGATTTAATTAATAAATCATGTGAATCATCTGACTTGTGTTTCACTCAAACCTCCACCACAGCATCAGATCTGTGTGGAGCGATAAGGAGAACATAACCTTTCCTGATTTCATACATGAAACAAACATACATGTCATGTTTCCAGCATGTTTTGTCGCTTTTCACAGTGTGGGGATTGATCGGAGATCTTTTACTGACATCATCTCATTGCATCCTCTTCTTCTTCAGTGGTTTAATGGAACCTGACTGGAGCATCACATCACTGGAGCTGTGTACACATTAATCCACATTTTCTCTTGCTAAATTTCTGGGAAATTTGGTTTAAATTTGTGCTGCATTTTGATGTTTTCATATTTCATGCCTCCATATGAACTTGTGGACACGATATCTCAGTAACGCCTCGACAGAACTTCTTCAAATTGGGCCAAAGGTCAAAATGTGGTTTTGGCCTCGTGAACGCGATATCTCCACAACGCCTTGAGGGAATTTCTTCAAATTTGGTTCAAACGACCTCACAAAACCCTTTTTAGCCGTAACCCGAGACCTCACACAGCAATTATGACAAAATTTCACACAAATGGTTCACATTTTATTTGACTCTGGATAAACTGATGTAATCTGAAACTAATCTGAGCAGCTGAGGCAGACAACCGTGAGGCGGGAATTCTAGTTTTGCAGATTATGGTATATTCGTTGTGTTGTTCCTTATTCTATTGCGTTTGTTTTCAAACCAAATTTTCCATTCACCGTTGGCAGAGCTTTGACTTCTCAACCACCATAAACAGAGCAGATGTTTCCGGTAGATGCATCATAATAAATTATTCATTGTATCGCAGAGGCTGCCAGTCTCCTCACTGATGCTTATTTTTGCTAACTATTAAAAAAAGATCATAATAAAAATAATTCTATATTTCTCTTATTAGATGTGGCAACATTAAACATCTGTTTTGTGGCTTTTCTCACCATTGTGTCTTCACAATGCTTCCTGCTTCACACTATTCAAGCACCGCATTTCTCACCATCAAGGTCAAGAGGTGCACAAGCATTGAAGATGCCTTAAATGCTCTTTACCCGCCTCTGATATCCTGGGATTATTATTCATTTCTAATTCAGACTTCTTTATGAAGAGGACAGGAAAAGCTGTACTGTAGTTAAGTGCAGAAGAGTGAAGGCAGCAGTGGTACAGTGCTTCTAGATGGGCCTGCACGAGGAAATATGAATATTTTAGTGTGTTTGCATGTACGTATGTTTTATGTGAGTGTGTCTGCATATAGCAAGTCTCTGTTGGGTCGGAAAGGTCGTGGCAGGAGTACTGGAAGAGGTATGTGGTTGTGGGTGTATGTGTGTGCGTGTGTGTGTGTGTGTGTGTGTAAGTGCAGCAAGGGTGAGTGGGTGTAGCTTAATTAAATGGGTGTCTCATCAGTCTATTTTCCTGTCATTCAAAAGTGGTGTGTGTGTGTGTGTGTGTGTCCTCTTTGTCATTGCCCCCCCCCCCCGCCTGTGCTGTGTGGCAGCCTGACAGCAGGATCGGAGCTGCAGCCAGGCAGCAGAAGGTGCTGGTGAGGTCAGAATTCAAACACTTGACTCTAAGATTTACTAAAAAAAAAAAAAACACTTTTCTTTACATTATTGTATCTTTTATGTGCAGAACTGCTCCCCCTGCCATTATACGTTTATGCAAAAAGTGCTCACATCATTACACTCTGCACAGCTCCGCCGCATCGAGGGACAACACAAACAGACTGTCTCAATGATTAATCTGCACCACGCTAACAACAGCATATGGCTTTGCGTGTCTCTGAACATATGAAGACATTTCAAGTCAACCTTCACACTAACTAGCAGTTACTCTGGGAGTCTTATTTGTTCTTCATGGCTAAGCAGAAAAAAGACAACTACCTTTTCTCCATTAGCGCTGCCCAACACGTAGCAGCCCATGATGTGGATGAGGTTGGGCTCTGGGTTCAGCTTACTCATCAGCCTGCTGAGCCGCCGCCAGAACCTGGCCACACCGGAGAGGCGCGGGGAAATGAGAGAAGTGAGTTAGTAAGGTGGTTAAGGTCAAACATGAGTGAATGAGTAACTGCAGGAGGGTCACGATTATAAACACAATTTGGAGGCACCTTATGGTTGGAGATTTTCACGGTAGGATTTTATGCCGACTGCCATTATTTAACTGAATTATTTGTGATTGTTAAATTGCTGAAGGACCGTCAGTCTCTGTACTGTATGTGTAGCATAATTATCCAAACCCACACTAGATACAATGCTATGAACTCAGGATTGAACAATCTGCTGAAATGACTTTGTTCTCTCTCTGTCATTATCATAGTCACAAAGAACATATGCCGCATTTTTCCATAAACATTGACTTTCTGTGGTTGAACCCTGAACAAATACACACAGATTATTGGTTACAGCTACAAAAATGAAGCAGGTCTTACTGGATCATGTCTTCTTCCTTCTCCACCTTGGCAAATGTGGCCACTTTATTCTTCAGCAGATACAAATGTCCTGGACCTCCCTGTGGAAAGGTGTTTGTGTTAAGACAGATTCAGGTATAAAAGTATAGGTATAAGTATATATAAGTATATAAAAGTCACTTCATCTCTCTGATGTTTTAGAACTGAAGTAATATTTCATCTATATCTATAATTATATATTATCTATAAAATGTCAGATCACCACTGGTCCATCAGCCACCACACGATGATGATAAAATATTTAGCTCCAGTTTCTGATAAAAACCTGAGGAGAAGCAGCTGCTCCATTATCTTAAAGTATAGAAAACGTGTCGAGCATAACAACTCAGTACATCTTACAATGAAGTGGCTTATTTAACCAATTTCAATTCCATGTGCATAAAAATAGCAGGTGTAAATGTGATATTGGATATTGATTATGCCTAATATATTTCATCAAGGCAGCAGGAGGTGTGTTACATTATTCAACAGGACTGCAAATGAGAGCAGAACGCAGGTGGGAGACTCTATCAACAAGGAAAAAATTTTTAAAAATGGAGTTCACTAGTTCACTGACTGTACCACATCAATTCAGACCTGCATTACTCTTTTTATATCCCTGTAGTGACTTAGAACAGATGCATCTGTGTAAACCGTCCTGAGTCTCTCTGTGTACTGGGAAGTGTTGGCAGAGTATTTATAAGACACCCACAACGGGCCAGTTGGTCCAGTCCTCATTTTACTCATAGATGAGTCTGATGTTAGTCAAACTGCTTCACAAAAATAAAAAGACTGACTCATTTCAAGTTGAAATCATTAGATATCTTATCACCAGGCTAACTCAGTCCTAAGACAAATGTTACCACGGTAACAATCAGTGACACCTGCGCTGACCACCAGTACTTAACAACAAAAAAACAGGAAAACATAGCTCATAATTTGTGGTTTGATAACATTGTTATGGAGAGAGAAAGGAGAAGGGAGGGAGTTTTAGAGGTCCAAGCCATTTTTTTTTCCTAATCAGATTTTTCTTTTTATGGTTTCACTCTTTGCTGAATTTATAAAGTAAAACGTCCTTGAAACTGTTGAATTCTTTCTGAAGACAAACACTTTCTGGGGTAAACGGAGCTGAGCGGTTGGATGCAGCTCCTCTGTGGGACTTTTTTTTTATTTTGAAAAAAGTATTAATTTACCCAGAAATCACTGCACCACACTCTGGCTTAAGATAGTCAAGAACTAGACGGAAGTATTGACATTTTTAAATGTAAACTCAAAACGTTCCTCTTCAGCCTGGCTTTTAATTAAATATGGTTTTTAGTCACTAGTCACTTTATTGAACTTATTTTATTGTAATTACGTACTATTTTATCTCTCTTTTATTATTCATTTTCTTATGTTTGTTTTTGTTTTCTACTGAAATAAGAGCTTTTTAAATCTATTTTATTGTATCTCACTGTCAGCTTTGTCCTTTTCTTTTTAGCTTATCAGTGGTCTGTGAAGCTCTTTGAACTGTACTAACCTGTATGACAAGTGCTAATCAAATTAAGTTTGATTGATTGATTGATTGATTGATTGATTGACTGACTGATTGATTGACTGCTATTTGTTATACTGTATATAAGACACAGTCAAATTCTATCTTTGTGAAACCAGACACAGGATCACACCGAGCTCAGGCCACTTCACTGTTATGAAACTGAGGCATAAAGCTAAAATGAATTAATTTTTTTTCTTTAAATCTATGCTGCCAAAAGCCAATATCCGTCAAAAAATATATAATATGATATGATATACTGTATACTATCATATTGCATATATGTCAGTGTTTGTGAGGCAGAAAAAAATATACATATTATTATCCTATGTAACTTATTTCAGTTTGTCCTTCAAGCCATGATGACTAGTTAGATAGTACTAACCTGACTTATTTTAACCCAACACTAATTTAAAGGAAACCATGACCTAATAATGATGTCACACTATTTCTCAGATCTGTCTCTGCTTTCACTCACCTGACAGAAAATGAGCATGTTCCAGATTTTACAGCCTTTCCTGTAAGCAGTCAACTTTTTCTCTATCTCATCTGAAGGGAGGGAGAGAGAGAAGGAGAGAGAGAGGGAGAGAGAGAGAGAGAGAAGGAGAGAGAGAGGTGTCACTTTTCCCACTCAGCCAAAATGGTGAGACACATAAACTGGCTGTCTCTTGAGACACACACACACACGCACACACACGCACACACACACGCACACACACGCACACACACGCACACACACTCGTGAGTAGATAAACAATGAGTCATCTCTGCTCTGCAACAAGCTCAAACGTATTCCACCCTGGTCTTTTTCCAAATTTTCACTGGGAGAGTAATTTTCACTTGAGAATTAACGTTTAAAAAAATACCCAAAAAACACATGTCGCACTCACCGAGGATGTCATCAAACGTGGCGCGTTCATGGTCCTTCAAATGCAAAATTAAAACAGAATTATTATTTAATGAAATCCCGCTGAGCAGAAAAGGATTCAAAAGGGAAACAACCTGCTCATTTTCTATAAAGAACATTAGTTCATTTACAGCCATTAACAGAATCACATTTCATTTAGACATTAGCGCTGATCATACATCCTGCTAAACGTACAACAAAAGAACAAGGAATTTACATTTCTATCCCCTAGACTGGTTGGTTCCCAACATCTGGCTCGGGACCCTTCCAAAGGGTCGCAAGGTGAAGTAAGGAGAGGTCAGGTGATTAACAGGGCAGGTTGAGAACATCTTTTTTTCCCCCTCAGACTAGATTAAAAACTTTACTTTTCACATTTTCAGGAGCAAGCACTCGTCCGACTCCCTCTAAAACGAGTTTAATTCTCAGTTGTACTGAAGTTGACAAAGTACAGCTGAGAAAAAAAAAGACATTCTTGATTTTTTTTTTAAAGCTTGGGGATGACTTGCAGTTTCATACATCAAACATATTTTTGTGACTTCATGTGGAAGAACAAAAGACCTGCACTTCCTGCAAAGCTGTCATCATGCATAATACAGGCTCTCCCACGCAGCTGTGGACTCTTACCAGATGCTTTAACTGAGCAGAACATGAACATCCACTTTAATAACCATTCTCAGTGCAGATAAAAAAAGAGGCCAACACACACATCAGTGTGTGAGTCTTTGTTCAGTCTGTTCCTCTTGTAATGTAATATATCAACACATATTGAATTTCCATATATGACATATATGTACAAATAAGATAAAAACTTGTAAAAAGTTGGTATTAAACCTATTAGGAATTGGAACGTTTTATAT
>NW_019525658.1:3170147-3170783 GCF_002814215.2 Seriola lalandi dorsalis
AAGCAAAGTGATGAGCTGCTGTGGACGGGATCAACCAATAGCTAAATAAACCTGAAACCCTGTCAGTACAGAGAGTGGGAGTTTGAAATAGCACAACCACCGACACTGTGTCAGTCACTGCCAGTTGTGAGCTAACAAACAACATAATCAAATAAAAGATGCTAACTACACTAATCGTTCTGATACATCTGCACTGTAAAAGATTTTTGTTGTTAAAAGCCTGGCGGGTGTTTGGGGTGTCAACACCGACAGAAAGACTCTTTTGTGAAGATTGTTTTGTGTGTTACCACTTACCTTTTACCAATGCCTGAGCCTTTTAATGTTTTGTGTTTTATAGTCGGTTTATAGTTTTTATCTTGTGGGAATTTATAAAAATAATTAGTACAGTAACAGTAGTGTATTACGAGGCAAGTCACTGCAGAAGAGGACGAAGGCTCTCCCCACCTGGAAACCCTCTCAAAAGGAGCCAAGGCTAACTAGCCAGAAGATAAAGTAAGCTGCTCTCTGTTTGTGCTCTCCCTCCCCCTACTCACCTCCAATTCTTTCATTGATCAGCAGGTTACGGAAGGACAAACCTGCTCCTAATCGGACTGACATGTCACTGGAAGAGCTTCATGATTAGCCCCCCGAGGATCA
>NW_019525658.1:3170833-3224811 GCF_002814215.2 Seriola lalandi dorsalis
ATATAGTATTTTATATGCATTTTGTTTTAATTAAGTTGCATATATAAATCAAATACTATATATGTGTTAATATATGTGGTTGCAACATACCATATAAGAAGTCATCATGTAGATATTTCTAATACATGTACATACCCAAATTTTACTATATGTTATAAACGTATATCCTCATATATCCAGACGAAGTATGTCTGTGATAATAATATATCTCCTTATAGGTGACATACAGTATATGGCAACATCAATCTTGATATAAGGACATACATGTATATGTATATGTCATATATAACATGTCTATATGGGTAAGGTTGTAGCTCCTGAGGCCAGCGAGAAAATGTAAGAGTAGCAATGTTGTATCTTAGTTTTTCATCCATGTTAACAATTTTGCTTTGTGTTTATTTATGTGTTGTGTTTACTAATGAACGTCTGAATAAAGAAATGCAGCACAAAGTGCCATAAACTGAATACAATGGTGGTGTAAAGCTGCTGATAGCTGATACTCACATAAAGAATGGGGATGATGGAGGGGTCATCCCTGCGGATGATGTTGGGAACATATTCAGCCTTTGGGACCTTGGAGGAGATCAGCTGAGGAAAACAGGAAACAAAGACATCTCAGCGCAGGTAAGAAAAACTTGATGAATATATTTTGTACCAGCACTTGACTCAGGCAATTTGAAAGATGATTGCCAGGACCCTCACCATGATTTTTGGTGGGATGAAGTCCTCTCCTTCACAGGCTGCTCTCTCCAACTCCCTCTCCTCCTCCCACTCAGCATCCTCATCCAGCCCTTCATCTAGAGTCCCTGACGAGGTCTGAAGCTCACCACCTGGCTCAAACACACACACATACACACACACACAGGAACAAAAGGGCGAGATGAAAGGATAACACACAAATGCGATTAGAGAAGGTGCTCCATTTAAGAGTGCTGCACCTGTTATTTTATTTTTCCAGCACAGAGGGAGGAGCAGAGCAGTTAAAATCAGACCACACAATAACACCCTCCTGATGCGCTCAGCCAGATGCAGACAGCTACGACACAAAGCAACAGGCAGAGGGACAACAGGTTGAAAGATGTGGACGGCTGTGTGGATGGATGGCAACAGCCATGTACAAGTACAAAGAGGAGGAGTGCACACACACACACACACACACACACACACACACACACACTCACACAGACAGACACACAGGCAGAGTGGAGCTGTAGGCCACACACACTGTAAACAGATACACTTTAGTCACTCAGTGACTACAATGGGAGCGGATGTGTGCGTGTCAGTCTGTCTGTTACTGTATCCTTGTGTGTGTGCTTGTTTTGATGTGAGTGCACCCATATGTTGTGTGTGTGTGTGCATACTTGCATGCATGTGTCTGTACAGCACCTAGTTGTATAGTCTCCCAATTGTAAAAGACTATGTATGTTTCCATATGTATTTCTTTATGCCTCTGCAGGCATATTGTTTTCAGGTTGTCCGGCCCATTTCCGTAGACACATTTCTCAGTAACGCCATGATGCAACCTCTTCAAATTTGGCACAAACATTCACCTGGACTCAGTGATGAACTGATTTGATTTTGGTGGCTAAAGGTTCAAAGTTCAAAGGTAACGGCGACCTCACAAAACATGATTTTGGCCATGTGAACGCACTAGCTCGAGAACTCCTCAAAGGAATCCCATTAAATGTGGTACAAATGTTCAGTTGGATTCACGGATGAACTGATTAGATTTTGGTGGTCAAAGGTCAAAGGTCAAGGTCAGTATGACCTCACAAAACACTTTTTAGCCATTACTCAAGACTTCACACAGTAATTATGAGAAAATTTCACACAAATGGTTAATTTCTTATATGACTCTGGATAAACAGGGATGTAACCTGAAACTAGTCTGCGTACGTGACGGGGGACAGACAAACATTATGTAAGCAAAACTGCACTGCATCTATATTAATGTCTGCTTATGTGTTTAAGAGAAGAGTCTGCAGAGAAAACTGTGTGTGTGTTTGTGTGTGTGTGTGTGTGTGTGCACCGTGTAGAGTAATTGTCTGTGTCTTTGTTCATGTCTGTGAGTGATGGAGATTGTGTCCACTCACTGTCTCTGGAGTCATGCAGTGAGTCAGGCTTGACAGGGGTGGGGTCACTCCACGAGCGGCTGAAGCTCTTGGCTCGACGTTCGGCAAAGGCTGATGGAGTTAGGGGGGGAAAAGAGTCACTCACATGCACATGCATGCGCACACATACACACACACACTCTCCAAAGCATAAATGACCTCACAAGTCAAGTGTTCGGTCTTGCTGAGCCAGTGTTTGTGAAGAGGATAAACACAAAAGTGATTTTAATGTCCCTGTCACTGCACATAACTGACTTTACTGTTTTATGTTAACATATGGCTAAGTGGTATTTAAATTATTTTAATTGATTGATTGAAATTTTATTGTGTTAAAATGATATTTTCATCATTCTATTGTCTAATTTATTGATTCTAATCAAACTCTAGTGACAATTTAACAAAATGTATTAAAGGGCAACTCCTTCCTGCTTATTCAGATACATTTCTGGCTGAATACTCAGCTAAATCAAATTTAAAAAGTAACAAATTTGGCAGAAAATAATAAGTTTCCAAAGCTCAAGGTGATGTCTTCAGTCCACATAAGACAAAGATGAGCAGCAAAATCTTGTAGTTATGAATTTGGAATCTGCAAATATTTGGCATTTTTACTTGAAAAGTTAAAAGCTTAATTGATCACTAAAAATAACTTCTGACAGAACATTCAGAACAGCAAATTTGTTTATATTATTTTCATCATATGGTATGGTAGATATCAATATATCTCAATATATACAGAGACTGTCTGTTTGTAGAAAAGCTCCAGCCAGTGGTACAAATAGCTGTTTCATCTCAGTCTGGGTTAATATCACAATGGTTTCCAAAGACTATAACTGGTCAGGCTATCTGTAAATGTTTCCTGTCCTGTTCCTGCAAGATGGGGTTGAATTCAGAACTATTTGCATATTTTCTTGTCTAGGCTTCTAAACTCCCTCCTTCACCCAGTCATTTGAGTGTCAGGATATGATGAATTTTCATTTTGAATATAAAGGGACTGTCAGTCAAACTTGGAAAATGGTGTTACCAAAAAAAAAAAAACTTAACTCAAAATGAACTCAGAGGTGTCACAGATACAGCAAATACACTGATGCATGGAAGTGCTCAGTCGCTCAGTAATAAATAACAGCACACAACTTTCCTGGATATGATCCATATGATAAATTATTTTTATAAAACAAATGTGAGTGAGTGCACAGTCACAGTAACACACAACCACTAACATACTGTACACATACACCAGTCGAAACAAGGAGTTTGAGGAATACGGTTTCATGAACATACTGTAGCAAAATATTCCCATGCACATGCACAGTACTCCATGCATAAAGCATGAGGAAGTTCTGATACACCTCTAGTTCCGATGTTATGGTGATACACGCTTTAGAGCATGGATGCATGACAACGTAGTGACACCAGAACACATACAGTACATGCATAAAGAATAAACTGAAGGACTTACTCTGGGCCTTCATCCTGCGGCTGCCCACCATCCGAAGGTGTTTCCGGAAATTTCTTTCATTTTAGGGAAAGAGAAGGAGGAAGACAGAGATATCAGGACGTAGGGACGGAACCAGAGAATGAAAGAATGTCTCAAACCAACAGACACGAGTGAATACAAATCACGGACAGAGGACAAATCTGAATCCCAACCACAGATGTCAGGCAGTGCACTACATAATGAAAGGATTACTTCAACTGTTTTGGGAGTTTTGGCCACCGGTCAACATCTTCAACAAGTGACCAAATGTGATGCGAAGATGATGAGAAGACTGGTACCAAAATGACCTCTGAGGCTTCAGTGGAAGCTCTGCGCTGTGCACATCAAGCCCCCAGGAACGGAGCTTTGCTATGAAGCGATTTGGTTTTAGTGGCTGCACAGAGTATTGCAACTTCTATGTCAATTGTGTGATGCACACCGACCCAAAAAGCATGTTTCCCATGCACAAACATGGTGTTGACCCCTGTTTGCACTGAAAAGATGCTAAAGTAATTATTTGTGCTGCTGAATTTGTAGAACCTCTACAATAGCAAACTGGCCTCATATCAAGACCAGACAACAAAGATATTCACAGAACTTGCAAATGTAGCTGCAAATGCATATTTAATAGAAAAACACTGAGCCTGAAATGTGACAAACCACTGCTACCAACATTAGCATTATAGCTAAGGTTGGCTGTTTAGCACAGCGCCACTGGGATTTTCAGAATGGTTAAAACTTCGCCGCGCAGGACCCTTGTTTTTCTGCTGTAAAGTGAATTCGCCATCCGATGTGAAGGCTAATAACCAACTCTAATAAGCATGCTCTACGGGCCCAAGAACACAGAAGCATAAAGGAAGTGTGAAGAAGCCCATGAAGCTTTTTTTTTTTTTGCATAGTGCACCCAGTGACTATTGGAATGAATGGAGCGCCTCTGAATGCAGTATCCAGGTCAACTTAAAACAGCCCTGGTGCACATGCTAATGGTTGGCATACACTATGTTACAGATTAACTTGCAAGCCTCAGTTTGTACCTCTCATGTATCAACAAAAGCATCAATGATTCTGAAAAGGGAGTACTTGGTAATACTTTAACCATTTGAATAACACAAATATTTCAGCTGCTACATGATAACAGAGATATTCTTTAACATTCCCCAACAGCAGCAGCTGTATTACATTCAAACAAAGATGGTAGCCAAAACTTATGGATGTCCTTGTGTAATTGCGAACATTTATTATCATCTACTTGGATGTACTATATTATTACATTTTATATGTAATTGGAAGACGGTCAGATGCTCAGCTCTTTGACTTTAATATAATGGTAATACACAAGATGCACTGACCTGTACTGACTGGAGTTAGCATCTTCCCAGCTAACTAGTGAGGTGTTAGCTTGCCTGCCACAGTAGTAGCCCTGTGAGATAACTAATTGCTATAATTTTTTGAGTCATGCCTGATAATTGCTACACAGTGCATGCGAATGTCTTAGCATTCAAAGAGGACACAGTTATCTCTCTGACAGTAAAGTGGTTTTGGCATCAGTTGTTGTTTTAGACACCGGCCCAAACTCCCAAGAATCCAGTGTATTGCTTTAAATGATTTGAGTGTTTGAAGTTACTCAGAAATGTCATCTCAAACTTTTTCTATACTCCTTTAAGAGTCAAGTCAAAAGAAAATATCTAAAAAAGGAACAACTGTTTTTGGACTCATTTAAACAGGCTATTTGAGACAGAAATTGGATACATGATCATCATCAGTTTTGGAAATTTCAGAATTGAATTTGTATCTATAAGTTGACTCTCTTCCCTCTTCATCTTTCCTTTCTCTCCCTTCTCAGCTGGTGACTGGCATAACTTTTCCAGAGTTATGGCTCTGATTATAAAGTCCTAGATTTTATTTTTTTCATGAAAGCCAATGTATGATTCATGATTTGTACCAGCAGAGAAAAGCAGCAAAACAGAGAGAGAGAATCTGAAAAGGAAACAGAAAGAAAGAGAGGAAACAGAATACAGAAACAGCTGTAAGTGGCAGCAAGTGGAACAATGTACGGCCTAAAACACAGCTTTTTATTATTCATCAAAGCTTGTCTGACTGTGGGGGTTCAGTGTAGTGCAAGTAGGCCTCGCACTCTCTTAAATTTTTGTAAATCTTTAAGTGAGGCTATGAAACTAAAAGCTTCTTGCAGCAGAAAGTGCACACTGCCTCAGTTGGGGCATTGCAAAATTACCGGTGCTGAAAGGAAAATGGATTTTACACATGAAGATCAGTTTACTCACAACCGGGAGAACTAATCAGCCTGTGAGCTTTGTCGAGTCAGAGATGATGTCATCACGGGTGATCTCAGACTGAGCTTGAGACTTCACATTTATAAGAGTTTGAAAGACATGGGCTGTAGGGATTTACTACACAGGGAGGGTCTAACAAAGAGAAGCTATTGAGTTGCATTATGGGAAATGTAGATTTCAGTACTTTTTGAGAATGACTCTCTTTCTTTTTAATCTCTCTCTGTCTTGCTAGTTCCACAGTTTTATTGAGGTGCAATATATGATATTAATTATTTATTTATTATTTATTTATTTATTATAATTTATTAATTATTAATTCAATTCCACATGTTTCTGCAAAATGTGAAAAATTTTCCATCATGAAAGTTGAGTGCTGAAAGTTTGGTGAAGCAGTTTCTTTTGCTACAAGTCACCGATGTTACTAAATATAACACTTTTAGACACTTGTGTATTCAGCTGAATATTTCTCTAATGAAAATCAAATTTTTAACCTTGTAAACATCCATATGATGTTTTTATATAATACAAGACATATAGTATGTGATATAATCGGTCAACACCATGACTGAGTGTTACCACCTTGAACTGCAGTGAACCAAAACAGATTCCCATAGCCAGGGTTTCATACATCACAAACCTAATGAACCGATCCTGTCAACTTGTGGGGACGAGGGGCGGGGCTAAATAAACCTGAAACCTTGTCAGTACAGAGAGAGAGAGTTAGCATTAGCACAACCACTAACACTGTGTCAGTCACTGCCAGTTACAAGCTAACAAACAACACAAACAAATAAAAGATGCTAACTACGCTAACTGTTCTGATGCGTCTGCTAGTCTCTGGTTCTGGTCTCAACAGACTCCTCATCTGAGTCTGGGTCTGACTGAGTCTCTCTGATGTTTCCTCCTCTAACCATCTCGATATTCTGCAATTCCACAAGTCACTGAAACCTTGTCAGTACAGACAGCAAGAATTTGCATTAGCACAGCCGCTAACACCCTAACCCTGCCAGTTAAAAGCTAACAAACAACATGAACAAATAACAACGCTTACCGTTCTGACACATCTTTCTGGTCGCCGATTTTGGTCACAACACACTGGAGTGGAACTTAAAGCAGATACAGTGTGGTTGGCTCTTATACCAATCCTCAGGATCAACTCTGGACATGTCTAGGTGCATTGTTACTTATATGATACTGGACCAAGTATTTTGTTTCAGATTTGTGGAGCTGTAATTTTAATCACACATTTGTTGTGTCGGCAGGGCGATGAAGCTTTGTGGTGAACTAAACAATGGACTGATGTGAAACAAAGCCACGTGAAACTGCTGATACGGCTGGCCCACTACCCCACAGCTCATTATTTTTAATGAGCCCCACCTCTCTAGTAAGTCACTGCTCTCTTTTCCACTCCATAACGCTGAAGGACATCACCATCAAGTAAAAGCATCACATTTGTGCGTTAAAAATAAAAGAGAGCCAACATTCAAGCTAATATAATAGTGTCACCCTAACCAAACAGCAATGAGGTTCACAAAAGTGTGAAAGTAAATGCAAAGCTGACACCGGTCCACGTGCATGTTTTGTTCGTCTGAAGCTATTTTGTGTTCAGGGTGCAGTTTGAAGGCAAAAACATGTTGACGTGTCAGTGAAGATTGCAGGAGTCGAGGAGGAAGAGCCTAAAATAGAGGGATGACTCAGAGCAGAGGGGGATCCATCAGTCAACCGGCATTGTATTTTCATACTTAGTGACAACAGCTTTTGAAATCACTAACACCCGTGAACCAAGACGATCGAGTCAAATTCAGTGTGTTCGTGAGTATGTGTGTTCCTGCCATTCTGCAACTATCTCACCCGACTGTCTCTGTGCCGCTGTGACCTTTCCAAAGGCTTTGCAGAGGAAATACGTCTTGCTTATTCAAACATGCGTAAATAGATTTGTGCAGCTGAGATGTAACTTTTCTATTAAAAGCAGAGAGTTTGTCACTCAACTCCGTACATACACACACACACACACATACACAAAGAAACATAATTCTCCTGCGCTGTTTGAAGAACTGGCAAAACACACACACACACACACACACACACACAGGCTCACACAACAAATGGCATGTCTGATTTGTTGGTGGATGTGAGGTCTGTTGCCAACTATTGATTGATTCGTTCACTTTGAGAGCCAGCCACAGAGCAGTGAGCTACGGCCCTGTATTGATAGACCTTGCTTTTACTCGTCAGTGTTCAGTGAAGAACACTGATTAAACCTGCCACTCACAGCCTCAGGATTCACAGCACACACACACACACACACACACACACACACACACACACACACACACACACACACACCACAGGACATTGTTAAGAGGTTTGTGATGGCCTCCTATAACAGCAGTTGAAGACAGGAGTGAAAAGACTGTTTTGTTTTATGTGGAAAAGCAAAGTAAATGGTCACCAGCATGTAGATCGAGGCAAAGACAAATGCACAAATAGTGTGTGTAAGTGTGTGTGTGTGTGCGTTTGACTATGTGTCAAGAGTCAACGTTTCAAACTGCTGAATCATCAGAATAACAGCAGACAGAGGGTGTAGAGTGAGTCACTGTGTGTTTGAGGATAACAATAGAGATATTTGCCCCTAAGCATGAGATGATCTCATTAGCATTTAATGCTAAATAAATTAAAATAAATTAAGAGAATCGAAGAAGTGTTCCACATTACTTCCGTATTATTCTACAATTTAATACAAACTGACATTATCAACAAGCTTATTAACTGCGGCTGATCAATTAATCGAAATATTATCGAAATTGCTATGTTGCCAAGTGTAATATCCAAATCACAGGAGCTGCAAGTTTTTTGATGAAGGTAAAATGTGTCACAACAACAGACCATAAATGAAGCACTGTGGTGCTACAGAGACGCCCCGGCCTCATAGATCATATTCTCCAGATGTAAAGGAACGTGGTTGTTTGGAACAAAACCCAACAAAAATCACATCATCACTATTTCTTTTTTTTTTCTTCAGTGAAAATAAACTGCAAAGTGACCATTCCAACTGAAATCATGACTCACATCACAACAAACAATATCTATCAAACTGATCTCTATATGATTTTTTTGCATATCATTCAGTCCGATTATTAACCATGTCTGATGTTATTCACTTTTTTTTTTTTTTTCAACATTTAACTCCATAATTCACTAATGCATACACAGTCTTTTCACATACTACCAGCATCATTTTCTAACATGTTTAATGTGTTTAGAAAAAAATCTCTGAATTTCTTTTACACAGACTTTAAATATAAAGAGACTGACGGCGGGAACACACCGCCCAAGTTGCTTGAGTATGGCGGCTGCCGTCGCTGAGCTGCTGCGGAGAAGCACGTGTGTGTGTTCACACCGGCTGCGACTCTCAATCAACTCTATAGAGTTTGCAGGTTACTGGATTGTTGGTTTTCTTTCCATCATAAATTAATTTCTTATTTATTTTTGACAGAAAACATTAGTAAAATGTCACTGTCTCCACGTGCATCTGCTAAAATGGTTCAAAATATATTTATATTTCTTCATGTCTGTGACATATTCAGATTCAGCCAAGATATAGACTTCTATATCGGGAGATGTCAGTTTTATGCAATGTCATTATGACATCGACAGGTCTTTTTCTCTGTCTATTTCTGCTGTGAGACACATCTCCAACCATGACGTTCTGCAGCTGCCACGCACACGCCACGCATCCGGTGTGTTGCTGGCCTGGTGTCATGGGTGCGGCAGTATTTCTGAGTTTACTGTTAAATGAGGAGAAAATAACGAATTGCTGACAAGATGAAGACAATGACCTACACAAGAGCTAACATGGGCACTCATCTCCTCTGCTACCGTCAAGACTTGACAAAGGAAAAGGACACACTGGAAAAAAAAAGTAAAAAAAACTGCCACAGGACCAAAAAGCACTTCTGAAATCATTTTCAACAACTAGAAAGAAGAAACAGCCGCAGACAGCCATTTTCTGTAGATGAAAGCAGTGGCTTTAGAAAGTTGCTTACACTGCTGGAGGCAAAATACTAAGTTCACTCAAGACAACACTTCTAGTGTAGTCGTACTAAATCTCTACAGAGGAACAAGACTATATGTCATGGAAAGCTTGAGAGCAGCCAACTGCATTTTGCTGACAACAGCCTGGTGGACCTGCTGCACACATCAGAGTTATATCACAATAAGAGCTCACATCATGAGGGGGAACTGGGAGATGGATGGCAGTCTTGCAAACTCACCCATAGATATCACTGGCAGCTGTATCTGACAGTGGAATTTAGACTATATATTTCTCATTTAAGGTTTATATTTTATTATAGGGTTGTATTTATTTCATCTGTTTTGCTTTGAGACTTTTTAATGCATATATGGGTATATATATATATATATATAATTTAAACTAGTGCCAGCAAAAGGAAAAACAGGAATAAAGCACAACTATTCTGCAGTCATACGTTCTTGTCAGACCGGGCTTGAACCTCCCACATGTGTGTGTCACTATTAAATGAAAATATGTAAATATTAATACATTACTGTATATCTATCTGAGGGAGAAAGTAACTATATTGACTTACAGAATGGTTATGTGTATCAATCCATCTTTACCAGTAGTGTCTTTATATAATTCATGATAGAAATTTTTGATGATGATTAGAGTTAGACTGTTGGCCAAGATTTATTTATTCATAGTTTACTTATTAGTATTCTAAGTTTCCTGTGATTATGGTTTTATCTTAGACTAGTTTTATTGAGACTGGATCCCAAAGTGCTTGTAAGCAAATTAAAAAAGTCAGTGAATCGACATCGGAGCCGTCTGAGCCTCTTAGTTGGAGCTGACCAGTCGATTGCCAGCCGTTCACATTGCCCTTTACTGGAACTATCATGTCGTAGTAAACTGTATACTATATATAGACTGCACCCTGTTACATAGACCTGTTACATCACACTGTGAATTCTCAATTAAAAGCCATAATTCAAGTAATGGCAGCAGGAACACATAAAGGCGGGTTACTAATGAAGTCCAGGTAAAAAAAAACATTGAGTGGAATGATCTATACTGCAGTAAGTATAGTCAATACAACATAATGTATATTTCTGCAACCCTAATAAGAGAGTCACATGTAAGTGATGTTAAAGGACTGACAGTGAAACTCAATATTTCCTGCAGCTGTTTCAAAATAAAAGCCTGTCAGACACAGGAGGGAATATCAGTCACTGGAATGCTTTTAGTCTGAAAGATGTGTGCTGGAGGTTTTGTCTTTCATCGACAACAGCGTATCAGGAGTCGCACAAAAGCACTGCAAAGTAGAAGCCGGGTTCTAAAAACTCCACACATACAGACACGGTCCATTAAGAAAAAAAGAGATTTTTAAGATATGATATCAGACTCATCAAGAAGAGTATTTCTCTGCTGTGTAATAGGGGAACTGTGACAGGGACAGTTTTGCACCACACAGGACAGGACAGGACAGCCGGGACACGGTACCTCTCCATCATGGTGGCTGCCTCCTGCTCTCTTTTCCGCCTCTTTCTCTCAGCAATGCCGCGGAAAGCCCTGCCGGGACGTCAAAGCGTTAAGTGGTTTTGTGGGGACATAAAGGTTTGATGTTCTAGCTGCACCTGACCTAATACCAAAGAATTTTTGTCTGAACCCAAACTGACCCGAGGGGGGAGGGGAAATAACCTTTACAGAACTTATATGATGTAAGTCAGAAATCATTTATACTTTTAGTTTTGAGCTACAGTTTTTTTTAATAGGTACTAGGCCTTACTAAAAGTGATAAAGCCCTCTGGGTCTCGTCGGGTTCGGGCATAAATATAAACTTCCAGTCAGGGTGGGAGGGGCAACAGTACAGGGTTGAGGGTGAGGGGTTTTAAGTCCATAAGGGTTAGTGTGGGGTTTGGTTAGCTTTGCTAAGTGGTTAGCGTGGTTAGAGTTAACAGCACAGGAATGTTTTATCCACCATTGTGGATATTCTCACGTAGTACACACACACACACACACACACACACACACACACACACACTAGGACCACAATGCAAGCTAGAGGTCTACAAGACAAGCTTCGTAACCAAGAAACTGCCCATCCTGCGTAATCAATGTGAGTTAACTTTACTGCCAAGTTACCAGTATTAACCATTCAATTCCTAATCCTACGTCACCTCTGAGTCTTTGTGTTCATTTTATTTGGAGACAAATTTTAAAGCATTATGTTTTGTGCGACTGTCTCGACGTCCATTACTTCTCATTCTGCCAGTGTGTACGTTGGTGTGCGTGGGTGTGCCTTTCCCAAAGGGGACAGTAATGGCTCTGACAGGGTGTCAGACATAATGAGAATCATCCGTGACAGTGTATGTCTGAAAAGAAGTCTTGTCCTGTCCGTCACTTTCTCCCTGAAAAGATGAACATGTTGCCAGACTCTTCCTTTAGCCTGTCACACTTTCCACCATCTGCCATCAGCTCTGAAAGCTCAGAGCGCTTTTCCTCTTTGTTGCCACAATGCAATCCAGCAGATTTCCCAACCAAGCCAACCCTTCCTGTGAATTTAACTCCGGACCTATTTGGTAATTTACATCAAATTAAACATGGGAAAGAAAGAAAACAGCCGAGAGATTTCAGAGACTTTACGTTAACGTAGCTCACATCAGCGAGACAAACACAGCGACCGACCAAATCTGTCGTCTGTTACAACTTCATTAGACAATAAATAATAATATCATTTACATCACAACTCTTGAAAGTTGCACTTATTCAAATTCCACTTTTGGATTTAAAAACTTTCCCCCATCCCCTAGTGTATCCAAGTGGTATTAATGTTGGTGCCGCTTTCACAAAGACCGGATCGCTGTCCGTTTTCCTCAAAGCTAAAGCTCAGGATAAAAGCAGTTTAGTAAAAATATTTGCTTATATTAATAAGTAGGCAGGTTTGGTTACTTCCTTAACTAGTGCTATCTTCTACCTGTTTTGGTTGCGCAGTGGCAGACGCGCATCCTTTGTGTCGTCAAACCTTTACGAGAAACCATTACGTCGTGCAATCAACGTTTATTTCCTAATAATGAAATATGAAAATGAAAATAAGTCTATTGCCACTTTAAAATGATTCAAATTTGAGTCCTATTCGAATCCTGTCTGCTATATTTATGTGAGTAGACTCCTCTCTATTATAAAGCTAAAAGCAGCTTTAATGCTACATATATGAATACAAGTTGTTACTTATCCCATTCATCAGCTTCACCCGTGTCTATCTTTAGATGGAACAACAATGAAAGTGGTTTTGCTTGAAGCGATGCTTTGCTTTGGTCAATATGCTTTGAATGATGGTTGCGTAAGCTAATGGCTTTAGGCACACATTAAGTGTGTAATAAGCCATCTGTGTTGCATTGTGCTGGTGTGTAATATGAAAGAACACTTTAATTAAGCTACTGTCATTATTCAGACACAAGGTACCTCAATACTGCAGCACTTTAACTTGATGAGCTATTTCTGCAACTCGTGAATACAGAATGTTCCTGTAAATTCAGTATCGCTGATTATCATTTCATTCCCACAATATGTTCCCTGCACGTCACAATCTGTAACTTCAAACACCCAGTCCGGCAGACACTGAGGTTGAGGGGGTGAAGGACACAGCGGACTGAATAGCACAAAGCCACATGAGGAAAAAGGGTTGAAGACATGTTACCTAACTGACAGAGTGAGAAAAAGGGAAGAGCAACAAGGAAGAACAGTGGGGGCGGTTCAAAGAGTTACTCACGATATTCTACAGTCGTGGTTTGGAAAGCCGCCACATAGAGAGGAGAGGAAGAAGAGAAGACCAGATGAAAAAGAAGAAGTTAGCAACGGGGCCAGTCAGATACTCCACATACACTTCAGAGACTGCTTTATGTTCCAGTTCTCGACTTCAGGGAAGCAGAAAAAAACTCACCTCGAGTGGGAAAAGTCCTGATCATAAACTCAACATGTTATTGAACAAGGACAGAAATCGAACTAGGACATGCACATTAAAATCAATGGTGGAAAAAGAGGAGAGGAACATACAGTATATGTCGAGGACTGTCCATAGGAAAAGAGTTTCTAAAGCAAATGTGTAATCAGTCAAACATTAACAAATCCTGTCAGATCATATTCGATTTACAAGACAGTGACCAACAATTGTAATCGAAGGCCCGTGTCAGGATCATATATCAGTCTGACCCAAAAAAAGGAACAGGGACAGATGGAAACAGATGGAGAAAGGGAGGAGAGACGCTGACATATGGAGAGAGAAGAGAGAGCGTGGGAGAGACGAGGGGAACGATCATGGTGGGTGAGCTTTGACTGTTCCAGGGTCATAATTACAAGATCTGGGTGATAGGTGATAATTATCGAGTCACAAAGAGTGGAGGGCACTTATGTGTGTGTGTGTCTGTGTGTGTGTGTTTTTAGTTATTTTAGTGAACTGTCTAGATCGATGCACATCCTCTTTCTTAATCTGGTCAATTCCTAGATTATATTTATTACAGAACTTGACAGACTGACGTTTTGTTTGGAGCGATGCTGTATGTGAGGATACTAATGTAAAATAAAAAAAAATCACACAAACATCTCAAGCAGTGACAATGTATCAAAGAATTGTATAGATGGTTTATTATATATATTGTCTCTTTGCTCTGTTTTGTTTGTATAATAACGCTGCACATTAAATTCTTAGTGTTAGACGTTTCAGTGTTGGTTCACCAGCTGCTGGTGCACGATCAAGTGTCTGTCGTTTAATGTGATAACGCAGCAGATAACTGAATGTTTCAGGGAAAACTTTCAAATGTGGATACAAGTGCTCAGCTTGGCACAAATCCTCCTTGGGTATTACTCTTTTGATTAAAACACACTCCAAAATTCAAGATGGCCGCCGAATCTGGAAAGGAAATGTTATTTTTTGCAATACATTCATCCACTATTTTCTAATATGAATAATCTAGGCGTCAAATCAAACATTTTAAAATTGTAGAAGGCAAAATTTAGTACACTGTAAAAAATTAAATGAAAGTATATTTCATCATCATTGAAATGTGTTCCGTGTTATATGCTGCACTATGATATGAGTAAGAGAAAGAAGGTTCTGTTCAGTTTCAGATTATACTTCTGCTATATATTCTTTAATTCATGCAGGAGATCAGTATTTAGGCCTGGCAGTGTAATGAAGAAATCGAATTTATTTATTTATTTTCAATTTGCGTGCACATGACGTGGGCCAAAATTAGAACAAAAGATGTTATTTTCATTATAAATTTTATTTATATAACATATAAATCGGGAACACAGTGTGCACAACAAAAGACGGTGAAACCAGCGTATGAGAAATGTGTAGTTTTGTGGTAGAATGCTACATTTGAGCTACAAGTCTAAGGTGAGGCCATATCCTGCGAACGTGGGGGTGGTTCCGTTAGACACAGAGATGTACAGTGTGGGAGTGGGAGTGAATTTCCATGCCATACTCACGCCTGCATGGTGGTGGTGGCCGTCTGAAAGCTGAACATATTCTCTTTAGGGAACCAGCTATTAGGAGTGTCCTCTGCAAAACACAGAAAACAAAAGGAAGTAGTGGCATCAGCAAGCAGAGCATTCAAACACAGGCCTTACAATTAGCGGAGGAGGCCAGTGAATGCAGGGTGGCAAGACGGTATTATGTAAGTGAAACATCTGAGGGTAAATGGGGCAACATACTCCTTGTTTTACTGTTTTATCCCCTTAAATTTTAAGTTATATACAGTATATCAATATCAATACATCAATTTACACCCCAATGCATTTTCCCATCTATTTTTCTTTACCCCTGTCGTCATTAGATGGTCTTTCCTCGCTGTACACCCTCTCCAGTTTCTTGCGGTGCTTCCCTCCATCCCGCGGTGAGGTATCCAGGTCAAGGGAGCGCTGGCTTTGGCATGGAGCTCGAATGCAGGCCACACAGTCTGGGGTGTAGTCGTCCCGCGACCCCCCTCTCCTCATTCCCCAGTCTCGGATGTTGCTGGCGTTCCCCGAGCTCTGCAGCGGCTGCGATGATGAGGGCAGGCCTCCGTGATGCTGCTGGGCGTTGTGATGGCTGCTGCTGCTGCTGCGGTGGTGGCTACTGCGATGGTGGCTACCACGGGCGGCTGAGGCGGACGGTTGGCTGGTGCAGGATGGGTTGTGGTTGGCGGAGACAGGTGCCTGGGACAGAGGCTGCTCCCTGGAGCCCTTCAGAACCTCCAGCTCCAGGCTCTCCTCAGTGCCACGGCCCCCCAGGGTCATCCCTCCTTCCCTGGTGATTGTGTAAACCCTCGCCGGCTTTACCGCAACAACCCCCTCTGGGCCTCTGGCGCCTGGTGGGTCCTCTGCGGAGAGGCTGCGCTCAACAGAGAGTCGACGTTTGGAGGGGCCCAAAGGTGCTGGAGCCTGGAGGGTGTTGACCAGAGGCTGAGACTGTGGATGAGCACTGGGATTGGATTGGCTGGACTGGTTGGGTTTAGCTACGGGCAAACAGCAGCTCTGTGGTGGGAGATTGTTGTTATGCAAGCGGCTGACGTCTGGAGAGTCACAGTCGTGGCCAGGGAAGCTGTCAGACAATAGATGATCTGGAGATAGAGGGAATGAAGGAGAAAGAAGATAGAGAGAAGTAACCCACAGGCAAAGAAAGTGAGAAATAAATCTGTAATTTATACAGCTCTTGTATATGAGCATCACATAAATAACTAAAATGTAAATGTAAATGAACAAAGAGATTGTTTGTGTCTCCTTAGGGTTTGTAGGCTTGGCAGCAGAGTTGTAAACATTATGAGCCAGCAAAGCTTTCAAGGAGGATGACAAGGAAAAGCAGAGCGGTGGCTGAGTGATAGAAAAAAGAGCAACAAGCGGAATGAGAAAAGATTTAGAAATGGACGAGCTGGTTCAGTGCATGAAGAACTTTGGCAGAAACAAAAGCTTCGACGTCCTGGACGATCTTGGAGGACGGATGCTCCCTCTCATGGAGTCACCAGCTGCAGGGCTCCAGGCTTGTAAATAAGTGTTAGCTCATGGGAATGGGTGAGTTTTTTTTCATGCTCTCTGTGCTGTAGAAAAACAAGCATGGCACATGCAAAGCAGCAGCTTTACTATTTTGGGGTAGGCTTCTTTTTTTTTAAAGGTACAAAGCCAGAAAGTGGCAAAGCGAATTGTCATCCGTGCATCCTTGCAAAAAAAAAAGTGGTGTTAGAAGCTTTGTAACTTAGCGATACCAGAGGTGCACAACTGTAGCTGCAGAGCTCACGTCTACACACAAAGTAGATGGTAACATACTGGCTCTAGTCAGTGACAACAACTCTCTCACAAACGTGTCCTGGTACACATTAAAGGGCCGCTTGTCAAGTGACACAGGTGTACATGTCAGCCCACAGAGATATGTTACAAATGTCAAACTCTTGGTTTGCCGGGAGTAGACCCAGACTGTCTCCCAAATCACTTACTACTCCCTAGATAGTCCACTATATAGTGAGTTTTTGTAGTGGTGTCCGTATGTATAGTGAGAATTATTATACGCTATATAGTGGACTCATCGTATCCCACGATGCTTTGCACAAGTAGTGTACCACCCGTAACTAACCAAGCAATATACACCATCATGCATTGCGTATGCTCTGAAAGGCAGAAAACCTGTGCAGAGAAAATCACCTGAGTAGTGTCTTTTTAATGTTACCCATGAGCTCACTATATAGTCCTCCACACTGGACTCCCTGGATAGTGAGTAGGGAGGAGTGAGTGATTTGGGACACAACTCCAGTCTGTATCGTTTTGACTTCTTCTTCTTTTAACTTATGGCAGACTTGGCACAGGAAGTGCATTGCTGTTGAAAACAACATTGTATTTGGTCTTTGCAAACAGAATTGATGTAGGTGTTTATTTGCATATAGAGCAGGGAAGTGAGAGCCGATCACAAGTGGTCACTCGAGATGCAGGTGGAGACCTATTCTAATACCAGGTGTGAAGTGAGGTCCACCTGTGATCACAGCACCCGAGATGCATGTTAATGCCAGGTATGAACGGGGGCCTAACTGTCAGTTAGCAAGACAATTAGTTGCTAATAGAAAAATAAGCAATTAACAGAACAATACTTTCCAATAGTTTAATCAAAAAATGGTTCAAATTCACAAAAGTTTTATTTTGACACAAAAGATTCATGCAGGTTCCTCAACGAGTGAATCTGCTGAAAGTGGCCGTCACTGATGCGCATGAACGTGTTCACTGAACGGCGTTCAGAACTAGCTGTTTTTAAGTGTGAACTGGCACAACACTGGTGGCCATTATATTGAAAAGAACAGATTCTGCTGTTTTAAATGCTGACAGAGTCCATGGTATTTAGTCTCTCATGGATCAGTAGTGAGGCAGGTTTCATCTTCAGCGGAGTGTGACAGCAACAATTAGCTCCATGCATGTTGCTGTCAAGATACGACTGCAGGTCATTTTGGGGATCTGGTGGAATGGAACATCTATACATCACAAACAAAACGTTTTAACAAAAGATGTCTGAAGACAGATTTACTCTGCACTGATGACTGATTTAAGCATATTAGAAGTCTTTGTTCTGGTTGTGAGTAATGCTGTATGAGAAAGAATATGTTAGCCTCCTGGTTTTGGTCTTCCTTGCTTAATGTTAAAGTGTTGGTTGTTAGATAACAATTTTATTCCCAGTGTGTGTGTGTGTGTGTGTGTGCGTCACCCACCTGCTCCGTTGCGGTTCTCTGGATTGGTATTGGACAGGTATTCTCCAAATGCTCTGGCTGCTCTGTAGAGACACAACAAATGCAGCAGTTAACCCTGATCCCTACTGCGTAGCCACTATTAGCAAACACAGAGAAGTGACTCACAGAGTCAAGGTTTCACAGGAATTTAGCCACATAAACAGTCTGTCTGAGCTTTTTATCGGCGAGGCCTCTTCATGCTACCAGTCAAGTAGATTACACCACTACAGCAGTGAGTAAGAGGCGATTTTAGTGTTGGTGTCCTGAATCACTCTGTAACAGCCGTCTCTCACCAAGGTAACAACGTGTTCTTATATAGTGACTGCAGGACTGGGAAACAGCTTGGGAGCTACAGCTTGCCTCCCCTGCACAGCTGATAGGCCCCATAGGGGACTGTTACATTGCATGTGCCAGCCATAAAGCCAGGAAATAAATTGAAGCACGTACACATGAGGCAGTGAGGAACTGGCATGGTGTGCAGAACATGTATGTGGCAGACTGTCTCCAGTTTATAAAATTTACTGCCCTCTCTCACATGTAATTCTCCTCACATGATGCTGTCAGGTTTTATCTAAAGAGATTTAATAGGTATGTCGTCCAATGTATCTTATGAAACCATGAGTGATTTTTCAGCATTGGTGGAAACAAAATGCCACACCCTGCACTGCTACAGGACCATACCTAGAACCATACTGAAACTAAAAACCTATTCTAGAGTGCTGCAGAAAAAAGGCTGAATGTACCACATGCGAAGGGGGAAACAGCCTTGAATTTCTGTCATCAGCTCATGAACAATAGTTGAAGCTCTTTGCCTCTGAAGTCACAAGGCCAGACCTTTTTCTACAACACTTCTCAGCATACAGTAGAACCAGTCTACACTATTACCCCTATACTGTACGATGCATGCGGTATATCTGGGTCTTTACACAGGCTGTACGGGATCCAAGTGATAGGTGAGGGCTAAATTTGAAAGTTTCAAAGTATACGTGTACTCCATATCATATAGCGATTATTTTTGCAGATATTGCGATTTCAGTTGCAGTTCATTTTCACTGAAAAAATCTAAAAATGCTAATGATGTTATTTTTGTTGGGTCTTGTACCAAACAAACATGTTCCTTTACGTCTGGAGAATATGATCAGTAAGCCACACCACATTGCTTAATGGTGCCAACAATGCACAACAATGTTGTGACACATTTTACCTATAAATCGCAGCTCCTGCAATTTGGATATTGCACTTGGCCATATTGCAATTTTGATTATATTTTGATTAATTGTGCAGCCTTGAGCGAAACTGTTATAAAAAAAGGGAAAAAAAAGGGGCATGAGTTTTGATTCTGTCTTTCTGTAGGTACTGGTTATATCTGTGTGGGCAGTTTTGTTATTTAGCTTCAGTTCCAACTATTGCTGCTAACTTAGTAACATTGTTGCTAAATTTGCCGACTTCATAAGATTATTAATGGCTTTTTTTTCTATAAAAAGAGCCTAGCAACAAATCTAGTGCCTTTTTGGCCAGACCTTAATTCAGGGATCAAGTCAGTTTGGCCTCAGGCCAATTTTTTTCTAAACCATTAGATGATGGGCCAGAAAATAATCAAAGACTAATTTAAGAAATTCCTTGATAAAAATGCAACTGCAATATGCTTTGTCACTGTTCACATGTGTGGCGCTGTAGCCCACAGTCACATATTACACGATTGACTGATTTACTGAACTTGTGTTATTTTTTTCATATAACACATTGTATGGCCGCCATATCTGTCAAAGAAGCAACAAAACCCTTGGAACTTCCTGTCACAACCTTTCAGAATGAATCTCAAAATTGCTGCAAAAAAATCTTTTATTTTGTTGTCAAAACTGCGAAGAGGGGGGCGCCCCGGTGGCTCACCAGTAGAGCACGTACCACAAAGGCTTTATCCTAACTGCAGTGGCCTGGGTTCGAATCCAACCCGCAGCCCTTTGCTCCCTATCATCCCCCCTCTCTCTCCTTGACTTTCCTGTCTCTCTCTCACTGCAACTATCAGATTAAAGGCAAAAAAATGTAAAAAAAAAAAATAAACAAAGTTTCAAATCCCTAAGAGGAAGTGATTCTATGGGATAGAAGAAGATATAAAAATGACGCATTACAAGCAGTGCCAATGGTAAGACATACACTTCCTATCTCCTAAGGGAGCACGGTCATGATTGCTTGTTCATGCATAACAACAATACAATACAACACTATATAGTAGGAATTTATGCGTGCTCGTTTTTATCACGTTCACTTTTCCCATTGGAATGAAGGGACTCAGGCCTGCTGCTGGTCTCCTAAAGGAGCGGGGAGGAGGAGAAACCCTTGTGACACAGTTACAGTAAATTACTGTAAGTACACCGTGTCCTTTCTCAACCGTCAGCGCGGTGCAGCCTGCGGCCCGATACATGACTGTGTCCGTCATTCACTTTCAACATGGATAAAAGTATAATAATCATTCATCAGCTGGGGGGAGATTCTCTCTTTGGACATTATAGCTAAATGTGGGACTGTCAGTCTGATTTTGTAAGTTTAAAAAAAATTTGGCCCGTGGGCCACCTGTTGCCATCAACTGCCACAATTCATCTATCTTGAAGAGGGTCGCTAATATCTCTTAGCTGAAATTGCTCCCATGCAGCAGCAGCAGTGTTTTCTCTTGGCTGACTGTGTTCAGTGAACAGTGGAGGGCAGCAGCACGCTAAGTCAACCTGTCATCAGCCAGACAGAAATGTGAAAGGCTTGTCAATGTGCGTAACTAACGGCCAATTATTGATTCTCATTGTTTGTTTGGGGAACGCCTTCTCCTATTTTATTATGCCTCTGCGCCGGCAACAGCCCGAGCCGGAGCCATATTTTTCTTGGGTTATCCATCCGCCCCATTGTCATGGACGCAATATCTTATCTTGACGGAACTTCTTCAAATTTGGTAGAAACATTCACAAAGACTCAAGTGTGAACTGGCTGGATTTTGATGGTCAAAGGTCAAGGTCGTGGTAACCTCACGAAACATGTTTTTGGTCTCATGAATGCGATTTCTCAGTAACGCTTAAGGAACTTATTCAAATTTGGCACAAACATTCATTAGGACTGATTAGATGGTGGATTGGTGGTCCAAGGTCAAAGGTCATCGGTCAAGGTCAAGGTGACCTAACAAAACACAGTTTTGGCCTATTGAATGTGGTATGTCATGGCCACCTTGAGGAAATTTGTTTAGATTGGCACAAACATTCACAAACTTGGACTCAAAGATGAGCTGATGTTCAAGCTCACTGTGTTGTCATGTTCTTCTGAATGCAATATATCAGGAATGACCAGAGGGAAGTTCATCACTTCTGTCTCCCTGTGACCTCAAAAAAAAAACATTTTTGGCCATAACTCACAAATTCACACACTGATTATGACACTATTTAACTCAAACATCTATAAGAACAAAATTAAGTGATAACATTTTATATCCAAATGGTCAAAGATCAACTTCACTGTGACATCGCAATGCAAAGCACTTCAGGAGATTATTCAACACTGTAACTCAGGAAGAGGAGATTGTGAACATATTTCCTCTTGGTAACTTGGCTGGTTACCGGGGTAAACAACCACAAGGCAGTAATTCTGGTTTTAATTTTGTTTGTGTTCTCAGTGATTTAACTTGACAATTTTTCTATTCATGACATCTCAGTTCCACAGTCTATACAACAGCCGACATTAAGTTTTTGAAATTAGAGGTAAATTGTTCTGTAGTGTGAAAAAAGATTATTTTATAGTCATATACACATTTCTCCAGCTGAAATACCCACAGTTACACGTCATAAAAGATGTGGGCCACACACACACACACACACACACACACACACACACACATCTATAGAGAAACAGTAAAGCCTGTAATCATAATCACTTTCCTCCCACTCACTACAACGTGGCATTCTTGCCATCTGCACACACAGATACGCAGACAGACTCACACATCCTCAGAGTCTGCAAGTGTGACAGCATGCAGAAAAATAAATAGGCTACACACATATATATATATATATATATATACACACACACACACACACACAATATGCTTATACATGCACACAGGGTAAATCTCAGGGGGGCTGCGGTGAAATGGAATTACTGTGTTGTTGCTGTACCCTATATCCCTTCCTGCTACGACACTGTAAGTAATTAAATATGAGGCGGCACGTGCAGCCAGCAGCTCTCCCTGTGAAAACTTCCCTCCCAGCTCGGATGATGGGAGAGGAGGAGGGAGGGCACCAGAAAGAAAATGCTGTCATCTCTGATATGTCTGACTCCAGTGAACTCCTTCCAATAAAAATTCCATATACGGCACTGAGATAAAACCATCTCAGATATAAATGTGTGTGTGTGTGTGTCTAGGTTCTATATATGGCAATATGGCAACATTGCAGTCGGCCTACATGTGACCAAACATTAATTTTGCAAATTTTTATTGCCCATAATCTTTCAGTTTTATAAATGGTGAAAGGTAATTATCTGCCTTAAAGTCCCATCCCAAGTCTCAGGTTAGGCTTCTATTCAGTTTTGCCATTACACCAGACCAGTATTTTACCATGACAGAGCTAACTGCTAACATGCTAACATGCCAGTGCTATTCAGTCACAACAGCTCTCTGAGCTTCCGTCTATTGTCTCTGTACATTGCTGTTTATTTTGTTTTGTTCAATAACACTTATGGAAACTTATCGAAGAGGAAGAATAAAGCTCTTAGTTCGTTAACTTAGTTGATCAATAACACACACCGACCAGAACACAGCTAAAATTCAAGTGAGTATTAGACATAGCTTCATTAGACAGACAGAAATGTGTCTCCCAATGAATGCTAATGCTAACATGTTAGATGCATTAGCTTTAAAAGGTGATAATATGTCAGTATTGTGTTTACTGCTCGTTTTGCCCCCCCCCCCAAAATAATTACTATAGGCTACACAAGAGGACCTAAAGTGCACTCTTTGATTTTGTTATGACTCCATTAGCTAAATTACACCTTTTAACATTTCCCCAAACGATACCATTTGCAATCAGCATCAGCTGGGAAGAAATTTGGAGAAGCTGTGTCACTGTAGTACAGAAGCCAAGAAAGGCAATACTCCAATTCTAACTGAGCTTTGTTTCCTCAAGATAACAGGATGAATATTCCGTTATCTTGAGATAATGGTGCATTGTTTTGTCCAGATAACGGAATAATTATATGGTTATCTCGAAATGATCTCGAGATAATCATATATATATCATACATAATAATAATAATTATCAACAGACCTTTGTTTTTCGAGAATTATCTTGGTACCGCAAGATTATCTCCAAATAACAGCGTTATCAGATCATTTTAAGAGATCATGGAATAACTGTCCCGTTATCTCGAGATAATGACATAATTATTCCTTTATCTCAAGGTAACACCGTTATCGGATAACGGAGCTTTGATTTTCTGGAGATAACTAATAACCAATGATGTCTTGACAGTGAACAATACCCGGGTCCTGGAACTGCATCAGTAAACTGATATAGAGCCATTGTTGATATTATTGATTACAGTGGTCATTCAAAAAAACCTTTTGTTGCCACAGTAAAAAAAAAGAATCGACCCTGAATGAATTTCATCTCAGCCCACACTCATTGTCTGACGATATTCATCACAGCAGTCACCTGTTTAAACGCATTCATTCATTTTACCTCAGAGGTTTCTGAAACACAAAAACACACATCGCTCCTGTGTCACAGAGCTGTAGAGTTTTAACACATTAAATACACACCACAGTGGGACTCTGCTGACCTCATCCAGCTGTGCCTCAATTTGCTGTTGCCCCATGCAGCTGCTGTGCCAGCAGCTTTGCTCTATGCTTCTGGAGCTTTATTTTTTTTCTCTGCCGCATGTTTTCATCCATGTGACGTGAGGAGGAAGAAGTATAAACACGGTGACACGGGGGAGATGTGTTTATAAGACAAAAAAGCAAAAAACAAAAGTAAGGATGGAGTGGGAAGTGGGATGAAGGAGGGAGGCAGAATAAGATAACAAGACATAATGAATAAAGAGTGAAGAGGGGACAGATAGGAGACAGATGATCCAGAAACTAGGTGGTATTATGCTCTTATGTGTTCGTCATATGTCAAGCTTCTCCTCCTTCCTTCTCTCTGTGTGTGAGGCAGTGGGATGACTATAGTATGTGTCAGGCACGTAGAAGCGGTGTAGTGTGTGGGGTAGTGTAGTGTGCCTGGGGGAAAGATTCGCTCCTAATTGCACAGCCACAGAGCTGCAGAAGCAAAAAGAAGAGCCACAGTAGCACAGATACAAGAATAAAGGTAGTTTGATGGAGTGGCTGTGCGTTGTCTGTGTGTGCTGGAGTGTGGTCTCTGTGTGTCAAAGTACATGCAGTACATGCTGAGCGCTGTGTAAATGCATGGTTTGCCTCATCTGCGTGTGCATTTTTTGTTGACATGTGTGTTGGACTAAAATTACATGTGCAGCAAGCATCGTCCTGTTGCCCCTCCATAGTGTTCACACTCTGTATGTGTTACTGTATTCCTATGACAAGATGTCCCTGTGGTCACGTAGTCACGCTGACTCTCTTGTGACTTCTTTGAGGTTCAACCAATCATGTTACAGCTCAGATCCTCACACTGACCTCCCTCTGCTCCCTTTCCCCCGAACCCTCTCCAGTGCGATCTTGTGCTCCTGCTTCCCTCCCTCCCTTCGTTCCCTCTGGCCTGCCTCCTTCTCTTCCCCACTACTCCTCCTCTTTGACATTTCCTACTCATCCTTATCTTTACATTTTCCCTTTTATTCTTTATCTGTCTTCCTCATTCTTTATCGATGTGTATGTGTATCAGGCTGTTTAAAAAGGGGCTTCAGTCCTCCTGGTGTGGCGGCATCGGGGAGTCCGAACGGGAAAACGAATTGGATCTGGCCGAAGGCCTGAGCGCAACAACAACAAAGTTCCTTGCTCATACGGTGCCAAAGCAAGGTAATTAAACAACTGATTGATGCTGTGAAGGAAGCAGAAATGTGGTAATCTTATGGCACTGCAACAAGTCTGACTGATGAGCTGCTTGATGACCTTTGACCCGAATCAGCAAACTTCCAGCATTTCTCCCCGTGTTGAATCTCACCAGGCTGGAACAACATTAAAGGCTACTGCAGGACACCAATAGATTCTAGTGAAGTTCTGACAAATGAACTAGTCCCAGGTCGACTGGCAGCTCTTTCAGCGATCAACTCAGATGAAAAAGACGAGGACGAGAGCTAAGTTTGAAAGAAACTTCAAAACTATTTGTGTACATCGGTTTCTCCGGGCAGAGCATGTGGGCATTTTGATGTCCACTAAAAAGAATGTATAAGACCTAAATTACACAACTTAGATACAACACTGCTGAGTTTCTATTGCGTTTGCTTATGTACTTTAATTTTGTTCAGTGCTACAGTGTATAAATCTAATCGTGATATTCTTTGACTGCAAATATGTATTCATTGTATAAAACAACAGTACACTCAAGTTATAAAATCCTTTCAGTTAAAAAATAATTTCCCACAAGGAAAATACATTTTGTCTCACAGAATCTGAGTCAGCAGTTGATCTGTTCTGCTATTGTCATGTTGTGTCAAGTATTTTGCCTTTATTTTGTTTTGGTTTCTTATTTGTTTATTTTACCCTTTAATATCTTATTTAGGTTGTCAAGCCTGATTAATTTTCACTTCGAGTGATCTGTGTTTATTGTTTTGTCTTCTGATTTATTTATGTCATGTTTTTGGTCAATAAAAAAAAAAAAACACTTGGGGATTGAGGGACAAGCTGTAAATACATTTACATATCCAGGAGACAGAACTACATTAGCCTTCTTTTAGAGTTGTGTTTGGCAAACGTAAGTCCAACATTCACTCTCCTGTCAGTTTTTGTTTTGGCTACTGAGAGGAATATCTGGCTCTTTAGCTGCTAACTGTTGCTAAAAGCTAAAACAATGAAACAAAAGAGATTGAAACACTAAAAGGGGAGATGTAGTTTTGTCACTTTAAGTGGCACCTAATCATATTACATGTAGTTTTCTGACTTCTAATTAATATCAAAATTTTGATTAGTGCAGCTTTATTATCAAGGGGCAATGACCGGAGACATTGTGCATAATTCTGTATGTGGAGCAGACTGGTGTGTGGGTTCTGTACAGACAGTGCTACAGGTGTGTATAGTGCTGGTTGCTGCTGTCAAGGCCATAAAGTGCTGCACGATGAATGCTTATTTGCAATTCATGTTGTTAATGGTGTGCATAACCCTTTTGTTTTAATGTTTTATTATTCATGTCACACTTCAAGCTACAGTTGTATTAAATTGTGTACTGCAACTTAACCTATGGCTATGTGTAATGCACTGTGGTTCATGAACATCCATTTCAAGGATCAGGGCCTCTCAGCCACCACTGCTCCAACTCCATCCATCACACTGCTGCCTTCAGATGGAGAATTTCTTTAAAACATTATTCGGCAGGTAAATGTAGCCCTGAAAAGTGCAAAGAAATCTAAACTTGATTGGATGGTTTCTGGAGCTGCAGGAGGCGGAGACATCAATCACACCCAACGTGGATGACAGTGATGGGCTGAAATTCAATATAAAGACAATACCGGCCCAAATGTATAATCTAAGTAATATATTACAGTAACTGATGCGGCAGTCATTTCTCTTAGAAGTGAGGCTGTGTCATTATAAAAGTCTGTGACCGAACACTTCACCGTGGCTGTAAGGTGAGCGCAGCCTCCACGACCGGCTCCAGCTGATGGAGGAGGTTTGTTAAAGTCTTGACCCCGCTGTGCCCTGCATGTTCCATCCGCTGGCTGGGAGGTGATGAGCGATACGCAACATAATTAATCAGATCAATGAGGGGAACACCCGGCCATCTTAACTGCTCACCTGCCTGCCTCTATCATCAACAGGGCATCATTATATCCCAGAGAGTTCTGTGTTATTAAAGCCTACAAAGGTAAAAGTGTCCAGGACAGGAGAGGAAAAGGAAAGGGTGGATATAAGATTAAATAAAGGATATAATAATGTATGTAATGTATGTAAGAATCTGTAATTGCAGATTCTTTACAGGACATGAATATAGAGTACGTACTGTTGAATCTCACTTATCTACAGGCTATAGATCTGTAGTTGCAAAATTGAGAAGCAGCACTCCTCCTCCGGCCATGATTAAGGTGATTAAGGAGAAGTGTAAAATGAGTCTCATTTCCTTTTATATTATACATGCTATGATGACTTGAGAGTCCATCTTCCACACAACTGCTCAACAAAACTCTAAAATACGCAGGTGTACAGGAGATGAAACGTTGGAATGGCTGCTCAGTTTTAATATTTGCACTTTGCCTGCAAAAGGACTGACAACAGCTGACATTCTGACTGGCTTTCATTGGTCACTGGACTTTCATTCCTGACCCTTCAACTGACAGTTAAACTGCTTTCAGTGGTTAAATGCTAATTTACATTTCAACTGCCTTCATTTCTTTGAGCTTTAAGTTACATTTACAGCAAGGTTGTAGCTTGTGGTGTTGTTGTCTGTTTTTAGACTGTTCTTGTGTATATTTTTAGCTAATTGTAGGATATTATCAATTGTGTTGTGTGTTTTGTGTTGTTTTTGCTGTTGATTGTTTTAATTTCGTTTCACATATAAAAACCCAACTAGGGACAGGAGTCGAGAATTAACAGCACCTATAAACTCTTTGTGCAACACATTAGTTTCATATCCTGTTTTGAAACTATGTTATTGTCCCTTTTAAAATAAATAAATTAACTAAACTTAAAAAAAAACTACATTTCACCTTTTTCCAGCTCTCACTTTTTGGCTGGACCTCAACAGCAGGGCCAGTCCTATAATCATGACTGTCCATGACTGACTGACTGATCATATTTCCACCATTGGTCAGCTGAATGCCATGCGACGAGTTGGAGTTTCCCCATTGGCCATTACTCTTTCAAAATGATTTGGAGCAAACAGTTTCCATTAAGGGGGTGTTTGTTGCCAACTTAGTGCAATTGACTTTTTTTCAAACAAGACCAGGTATAAACCTGGTATATGGCTGGACTGTGTATGAGTGCCAACCACTGGCTTACAGCAACACCTCTTGTTACAGGCAGTCACCCTGGTTTCCATGGCTGCTCGGGAACTGCAGGAGAGCGGAGTGGCGCTTCCAATTCACTGAGCCTCGCCTCCATTACATGTATCATTAGTACTAGAGGAGACAGAGGAATAACTGAACATTAGACACAGAGGAGAGAGAGCAGGAGAGAGGGAGGGAGAGAGAGAAGTCATCTGTGACAAGCAGATCTGAATAGCATCTAAACAACACAAACGCCAGCAACCGGAAATGAGATGATACACTTACTGCAGCACAGCAATAAAAGGCCTGTTCAGAAATAAATCGTTTCTGTCCACTGAGGGCTTTTAATTTGAGACGGTTAAATGAAGTGTTTTTGTGATTGATTTTTTTGATTTTATTCCTAGTTCACATCTGCGGAGTAAATAGACAATGATCTACTGCGCATATAGGGAATGCTTCCTCCAAGCTGACTCCAAACAGAGTATAAACGAAAACAGCTTCCCGTCTAGCTGTCTATACTCACAGACACAGACAACACCAGTTTGGTCTGTGTTATCTTTGTGTGTGTCTGTTCTGTTGCTACCTGTCCCACTGCACACTAGGAGGGTTGGCTTCATTAAGAGACACTTGTTCCACTACACTCCAGTGACAACAAAGGCCGTGAGTCAGGCAATTACCCATATCTCCCAAGAGAGGGTAAGAGGGTTCATCAATGGGCACTGGGGGGAAAAAAACACATGTAAAGTATCTCATCTAAGGAGACAAGAGGCAGGCTACTCGCTCACACAGAAGCAGCATCAGGGTCTGATGTGTGAGACCCTTACGATGGTTTGACCACATAATGGGCTGACATTGGCTTTTATTAAAGGCAAGACCAACTGGACTTCAAGACACGAGAAACTTGATGCAACATACTAAATACTAGATTAATCATGAAGACATGACATATGACATATATGCACACATGTGTATACATACACTTAATCATCACAGTATAACACCAAGTCAGTGAAACTTCAGGGATATCAATCTGTCCATTTAGGAAGCACAAGTTAATGTGAATCAGTTTCACCCGCTTTGGTTGCAGGTGAAAGTGACAACAGGTGCAATGGAGAGGCCAAAGCAAGACAACCCCCAAGAAGGGAATGGTTTTACATGTGGGGGCCACGGACAGTTGCTCTCTCCTGATCCTTCCTGACTGATTCTTCTCTAGTTTTGTGTTTTGCTGGTGTCCGTGTCACTACTGGTGGCATGAGGCGGTACCTGCAGCCCAATCAGGTTGCACAGGTAGTCAAGCTCCTCCAGGATGATACATCCATACATGCGGTCGCAAGAAGGTTTGCTGTGTCTCCCGGCACAGTCTCAAGAGCATGGAGGAGATACCAGGAGACCAGCCGTTACACGAAACTGGACAGGGCCGTAACAGGGCATCAACCCAGCAGCAGGACCGGTACCTGCTCCTTTGTGCCAGGAGGAACAGGAGGCGCACTGCCAGAGCCCTACAACCTGACCTCCAGCAGGATACTGTTGTAGACACCCTACACGGCCATCCACCACCTTGAAATATCAGAAATGTACTAGACAAAAGTAGTTTTCAATTAGGCCTCATGAAAAGTATTCAGGAAGAAAATTGTTTATTACTTATTGATTCATTTCTTTTTATTTCCCACAAACTGCAACATCTTTGGTTTTGGATGACTATGTCCCTTACAAGTGTATGTAAACCTTCACAATCTGTTTCAAAATCTTTTGTTCTTTTGCCTTCAAAGCCTCATATAGTTTTCCACCAGTGATTTGCAGAAGTTTGTGTTTTAGAGGTGGGACCCAGATGTTTCCCACCTGATAGCCACAGTGGACCATGACGGTGGAGCTAATCTGTGCAGCGATGAAGACAGGGTCGCTGCTGGTCACTCAGTCTTGTGGGAAAGAGGCCATGAAATCACATTTTCACCCAAGTGGAAACTATTAAGGCCTGAAAACTTCTTTCAGAAGGGACTCAGACATTCTTGAAATATTAAAGTTGACACAAGCAAGTGCTTGTAATCTTTCTTATCGCGTGGCTAATCAAAGCAGACGGACTGGTTCAGGTGTGCTGTTCTACAGAGATCACTAAGTGCTTCCAGGACAGTGCATAAAAGAAAACTAATTTCCCCCCAAATTCCCTTAAAAACTGAGATTTTAAACATAATTAATGTTTAATGTCTCAGTTTACTTTCCCCTGGTAAACAAGAGCTCTGCCAACAAGATGCCACCCATGCGGCAATAACAAATATTATAAATAATGGAAAGTATCTGAATGGCCTGAAGTTAATATCAACATTCAGCCAGAGAACGACACTTTTAGTAAGGGTTGGTTTGAATCGCCAATGTTAACACAACATCACATGTCGGTAACAGCCTGAGGTTTCTATTTGAAAATTCCACGCCTGAAGATCTTGACGAGGTCCCTGAAATCCTGCAGGGTGTTGTCGGTCGACTGCACACAGCACACTCATTTGTCGTTTGCCGCTGCTCCAATCTACCGAAAAACAGCCAAGGAATAAGAGAGGAAAACAACCAAACATAGTACTGACCCAGCTTTCACAGGACAGAGCTCCCTGCGGTTACGTAGGCAGTTTAAACTTCTTCTTCTACTGATTTTTACACACGCAAGGAGTGACACGGGAAATGACATGATGCTATATGATAAGTTTTATTGACACATTTTTTGAACAATACATTTTTTTAATGCAAGTCAAAATATAAGACAACAGAAAGAAAAAAAAAAGATTGTTTAGTTGCTTATTTAGTTCCATTAATTGTGCAGCCTTATCCAAACATTAGCTTCTCTGAGTATCACCTCTGTTGGCAGTATTAACGGTGGCTACTAGTTTTGGTACAATCCACTGTAATATGGCTGTGCCTCACTCAGAATTTTCTTAGTCAAATTCGAATTGGCCGATCAATTCGATTATTTGTTCTTTTGTTTTCATATAGATATAGAGCTCGATTATCTCCTGCTGAGCTGTTGATAGCGCTGTCAGCCAGTGGGTACTCGGCATAACATCAGTAACTTCCGCTTTAGCCGAGCACATTCCTGCGACAGACATGCACATGAGACAAATCGCACTACCCTGCCTCACTCTGTCCCGCGTCTCTTTACCCTCCATTGCCATCCCTGTTTCCATTTTCCATCACATTTAATTTAGTGGTTCAGCCATTTTGAGAAAAGACTTGGTTGTAAAGTTTACAGCCTGCTCCTTGCATTACCCTGTGTTCTGGGAGGCAGTCAGTGTATTTTGAAAGTTGACTCAAGGTTCTTCTCGACTGATGCATCACCTCATCAACTGTTTTGATTAATTTGTAGAGGCCACCACCTATTGATTTGATTTGATTGATTTTACTGTTTCAAATCGGTAAAATCTTCTTCCAGTGTGGAGCCGTGATTCCCTCAGCCCCTCCTTGCTCCATTCTCTCCCTCTCTCTCATATACAAACATATTGACAACCCATCTGTTGTAGGCAGACTGGCCATCGGGAGCACTGGGAGAAATCCAGTCACATCGGTGGGCTGGTGGACGGCCAAAATATCAATGTATACTGATTTTACCGTCCCTGTCTGTCTCTCTGTGTCTGTCATTCAGGGTGCGCAAAGCTGGACTAAGTGGCCAATCACAGTATGTTGTTATTTGACACAAGATGACTCAATGGAGCTAAATGTATATATTGTTTAGGTATTTTTTATACACGGAATCATTTAATAATTAATTCAAGAATTCATTTTTTTCAAGTTTGTTTGTTATACTTGATTTAGTTTGGCTGCTCTCCTACATCAGAACTGTAAAACTGATGTCACAGTAGTATGGGTATATAAAAAAAACATGATTTTGCCACATTAATTTATTGTAAATGGTAACTAAAATTTGCTCTTTTGAAGCATCAGTATCAGGTCTGATACACCCCCCCCCACACACACGCACACCTTTCTATCGTCAGAGTTGGGGGGCTTTACGCAGTGATTGGCCAGGCATGCAGAGGTGAGACAGGAAACATTGTTTGAAATTCCTCTCGAGCTTTTTGCCTCTGTCACCCTCTGCGTACAAACAAATGCAAAACAGTGACTGACTGTCAGGAACCCACTGGGGGACTGTCAAAGGGTGTGAGCAGCCTGAATGCACCCCAGGCCCAGGCAGGCCCTCCAGGGGGCCAGGTTGGGCCCACAATAACAGCATGTGAAGGTTCAAATAATGTAAAAAACATCTATGTAAAACAGACAATAGGAAGCTGCTGGGCTTACTTCAGGCACACTCACAGAACCAAGAATATGTGGCTTATCAGACTTAAATATATAACAAAAATCCCAAAAGGGGGGGAATAAAAACGCTGACCGGTTTCACCCAGCACTGCATCTTCCTCAGGGCGGTTGGAAAGGGAAGTAAACCAACGTGGAGTAGTGTCGCTGTTCCAACACCATAACGACAGATGGACTTTGCAAATTTAAAGACAAGAGAGATACATAAAAATAAACACTTCATGAATTCCAATTCCACATATGTTGTGTACAGCCTCACCTGTCGTTGTGGCTGCTTTTACATCGGATGCACTAAGAGGGGCTTGAAATATATAGTAGCAGAACACAAATATGCCATAAAAACTAATAATGTTGCTGTTACCACTTCCATATTTATCATAACAGCAACAACAGGCTTTTGAAAGTGGAGGGTATTGAACTTTTGGAGCAGCTCATCAGAGGAGGTGATCATTTCAATAGATTACTTCAGAGAGAGACTTTGCATAGACTGGAGATTGGGTTTTTACACTTGATACTGTATCCTGTCTTAATGAGGAAATAGATTTAGGACCTTTCATGTAAAATGCGTTGCACCTCTTGTTATTGTCTGAAAATGGTTGGTATCCTTTTATTGCATATTTTTATTGAACGCCATCATGATGGTACCTTATATATTCTTATCTATATAGCATACTGGTAATGCCAGTGAGATGCCGTCTATATAAAGAATCACAACACTCCGCTCTGGTTTACTTCTCTCTCCAACCACGCCCTGAGGAAGACCCTGTGGTGGTCGAAACTGCTCTGCGTTTTAGCCTTGTGAACACAATATCTCTGTAACGCCTTGAGGGAACTTCTTCAAATTTGGTAAAAACATTCACTGGGACTCAAGGATAAACTGATTAGATTTTGGTGGTCAAAGGTCAAAGGTCAAGGTCATGGTAACCTCGCAAAACGTGGTTTAGGCCTTGTGAACGCAATATCTCCATAATGCCTTAAAGGTGTAATGTGTAAAATCCTGCTACTTGCTCCACCTCCATAGGGGGCAGCATTTCACCTCTTTCCCCCCTGTCAGTTAATCATATTGCTGCTTTCCCCATGTTCCTTATAATGTATTATTTATATATGTATTTATTGTTGATAGTTAACACTGTTGCTATGCGAGTAAGAGTCAAAAAGATAAATATGCATAGATACACATATTAAAAAAATAAAACTATGGAAAAAACTATGTACAAAAGTGTTGACAAAACTCCTGCTGAGCAGGATGTGCAAAAGATCACATTATAGACAATATGTGTTCTGTGCAGGGATAATACTCTGAGGTGTTACTGTAATGTGGTTGTTGATGATTGATGAGGCCAGACACAGAAGGAAAGGCAGGTGCTGGTCCAACACTGGGGAGGACTGGACTGGAATTCTGGTCCTGATACAGACAAACATGTGAGAGGACAATTAGTTTAGATCATACACATTCTTTATATTCAAACATGTTAGGTCTGTTGTGTGTGTATAATAAATAGTAAAGATAGATATGAATATGCTAAAATAAATACAGTATTAGGCAGTGGATCATGAGCCCGCTAGTTCTGGATCAAACTTGTAGAGATTGTTGTTGTTTTACTTGTAAAAAAAAGTTACTGACGCATCTAGCTGGACAACAGCTGCAGGAACAGGCTGAATTCTACTTAATCACTTAAACGTCAACATCATACATTTATGCAACTTGAAGTGTTTGTCAGTACGGTTTGTCATTCGCACTAATGATACTTTTCGCTACAGACCAACATTAGATATTACTCACCAGTCTAACAGAAAAGTTGCAGCTCGGCATCAAACCGCGTCTCTTTACCCGGAGCTGTCTCCAGCGGAGGAAAAACACACCAGGATTTACTCGTGTTTTCTTATTTTCTTTGAAGTTGAACGCGGTTTCTTGTTGGAGCTGTTCTTCAGGATGGAGATAAAGATCGTTTTCTTCTTCACCCATCTCTGCGTTTCTGTGATGTTAGTCGGAAGCTTTTTTTTTTTTTTTTTGTCGGGAGCTGTAGCGTATATTTCCAAGCCCTGGAGGAAGTTGTTCTTCTTCGTGGGACCGAGGGCAGACTAGACGCTTCACTGACTCACACAGAATTGCCTCATAAGACATGATTTTGGCCATGTGAACATGATATCTCGAGAACTCTTCAAGAAAATACCTTCAACTCTTTGGGTTACAATATATATAAATATATATATAGTGTACAAAAGTTCACTTGGACTCAAGGATGAACTCGTTAGATTTTGGGGGTCAACGGTCGAGGGCACGCTTTTGGCCTTGAGAACGCAAGTCAGTTAAACCGTTGTACGTCTTCTTAACGCCTTGAGGGAATTTTGACAAATTTGGTACAAATCTTCACTTGGACTGATGTATTTCCCTTTGTTTAACAATGTAAAACAGTTTAATAAAGTGAGGTAAGAGGGTGATTATATGTCACCATTAAGGTAAGATAATTAATGGCTGCATCTACTGCAATTTCATTACAGATAAAATGCACAACCACAGAGCATGGTAAGTGAGCTAAATCAAGAACACCCATCCACCTGGAATCCCCAGTAAAGAACTGTAGCAAAGAAAAGCACTTGCACTGCATTCACCCACAAAGCCACGGCCATAGAAACACATGAGTGGAGCTCAGAAGAGGAGCAGAGGAAGAATTTGGAGAATAAAGTTGTAAAAGTAAAGAAATTGGTTTCTTTTTTGGATTGTTCTTGATTACTGTCAGAGCTAGTTTATGAGGATGGCCTGGCTACCACAGCCCACAGTCCCACCTTCGTTACCGTCGGCTAAATCACTGACGATAATTCTGCTACTGCAGGAACCTGACCAATGTATCCCAAGTCAACTTGAGCTTACTGCTGAGGCACAGATCTTTGCGTTGAAAAAGTGAATAGAATAACACAGAAAAGGACAGATGTGTGAGGCACAGGGTCAAAAGCAGAGTGCAGGGACAAGAGGAAACTAATCACACACACTCGGTGCCATCATAATCCCTCTATGGTATTACCTACCTACACCCAAAGACAAAGATGTGGGATTGGATTTGTTAAAGTGGGTAAAACAGCTCTGCACTGGTCTTTCAGTGTACAATAGATAAACTCAGATCATCCAGCAGGATCGAGAAACCACTAATCCTCAGCTCGGCTCAGACAGAGCGGCTGGGATTCGGGCTGAAGCGCTATTGTTCCCTGAGATCCATTAAACTCCTTGTCAACTGGAGAGCGGCTCACGATCACCGATAGAGCGGGAAGCATGTACTAGACTTGGCTGCAGCCCACATTTGTCTCTGGAATGCCGGCTTCGATCGGAATGATTTATGGAGAGCGAAGGGTGAGGTGTGAAAAAAGCAAGCGAGGCGATAAACAGATAAACAGCAAAAGGAGGACAGAGACAAACAGAGTTGGAGAATGTGTGCACAGGCTAAGCGAGCGTGGTGCTGAATCTGTAAGTAGATGGAAAGGTCATTGAATATATTGTGTGCTTAAGTGTATGTGCATTTGTTTTACTCCACAGCAGCTGTGCATAGGGATCACACATTTAAGGAAGAAAGTAGGAGTATGCACACATGACTGAGAGCAGAGGAGCTTCATTTTTCTACGCTCAGGTTTATAAGGTCAGTAAGTGGGCGACAGAGTGCATCTCCTACCATAGATCATTAGTCATCCTGCAGCCTTCAGACTGAGAACGCACTGATCTGACACCTATGACACAAAGACCTTTCATGAAGTCAAATGTCATTAGAATGAGTAAAGAAGTCCAGTGTGTCTAGCAGCTAGAAGTTTGTGGACGACCATGTCACTAAAGCGAGGGAAATACACACTTTGGCTGCACATAGTTTAACGTAAACAGCATGCAACAAAAGGACAAACAGGGAAAATCGAAGCTTTTTCTGATGTCATAATTATAATGCAATGACTCTAAAAGTAGAACACTGTGCAAAATAGCAATAAACCAGTTTTATGCCATCATAAGTGATGTTTACATGCTATATATTCTCATAGTGAGCTTGTTCTGGATCTTTGCGTTCACTTATAGTCAGTGTTAGAAATTCAAAATATTAGGGGCACTTCGAAATTTCATGAAGTACACTGATCTATAAAAGCCGCTAACCCTCACTGATGCACATATTATTCACAAAAAGGTTGATTTAAATAAGCTCCTACAAACAGGGCAGCAATGTGAGATGTTGTGTAGCCTATATTGAGGGGAGACATGATTCCTACGGAGATAAAAAAAAAATAAATCTAAAAAGAATTTCTAAAGATTTCAGAATAAGAGAAAGAAGCCAGAGCGAAACTTTAAAAGCAGTAACGCCACCTGCGCAGAGACAGCAGGGCTCAGGGAGCAGGAGCAGTCACGAACCGGGTAAGAGGAGCAGAGGCGCAGTTTTTACTTCATTAGGGAATACGTAAGATAACTGGATCTTCCCTTGTAACTTCACATCAAACCAGTAATGTGTCTAAAATCATCTTAAAGTATCGACTTTTGTAGTTTTACGGCAGACGGCACATTCCCCTCTTCGTTTCTTGCCGCGCGGCTCCAGGGGCGCCCGAGCCCGCGCCACACATGCACCCGGCCACACTCACCTAACTTTTGCTGCCACGGAAGATATCGCATCACTCCTCAGATTCTTCCTTTTGGACACTGCAGTTCCCATGCTGAAGTGGAAACGACCCAGGGGAAAAAACGCAGACCATTCCACAGACTGATCGGCGAGCGGAAACAAAACGAGAGAAAATCACCAAATCGGGTGAAATTAAAAAAAAACAAAAACATCCGTATCCAACAAGTCAGAGCTATAATTATTTCATATTTATCGTTATCATTTCGGATTAGAAGAGAAAAGAAACTGAATGTTCCAGAAAGCTGCTGGGTGGACAGCGCAGCGGCTCTGCTGGATGAGAAGCGGAGTAGTGATGTGCTGCGCTCTCCTCTCCTCTCCTCTCCTCTCCTCTCCTCTCTTCTCTTCTCTTCTCCTCTCCGCTTCGAAGCCAACTGAGGCTTCCAGGAAGGAAACGGAGACCATAAAAGGAAGGGCAGCACCGCCTGGCCTGCACGGCCCTGGACAGGTGCGGGGTGGGCGACAGCAGGTGAATAGAGCAGAGTTGTTTCAGTGTTATTTTTTCTCTCCTCCTCTGTATAAATGCAGTACACAGTGTGTCTTAAGTAATTCCAGTTTTCCAGTTTTCGTTGTTGCAAGGCTTTCAGGCCACAAGAGCGCAGGGCAGGATGATGTGTATCCAGTTTGAGTAAAACAATATGCGCCATTATCATCCCAATATATCAAACTGCAGGCTGCAAGCAAAAATGATGTTGTTACAGTGTTATATTGTGTTTTCTCTCATCTTACTGTGATAATATTGTTGATGTTTCGTGTGTCTTTACAGCCTGAATAAGAAAACTCTACCAGCAGTTACAGATGCAGAATGTGGCCAATGGAAAAACCCGGATGGGCCAGATGTTTTTAAAGCTCGGGCCAGTTGCACAAAACACCTTCTTTAAAATATTCACTTAAGTATTTCAGGTTTTCCCCATGTTAGTCTTCCCATATGCAAATGTAATATTTGTAGCCTACATACACTGAATTTGTATCTATGACATATAAGTACATATAAAATAAAAGCACATATGTAAAAATATATGAGAAACATATTAGATATTGGAACAATTTCACATATTGACATATATATACATACAAATATAGCCTACATATGTTTATATATGTATGCTTATATTGTAAACATATGTAACATATATTCATCCTAAAAGCCCATCAGTATATGTTGATATATAAATTGGGAGAATGTGAAGATAGACATGATTAAAATTAATGAGAAATTAATAAGAAAAACATACACATATATACAGAATCTTCATATGTATGTTGTTTTATTAAACTTGCATATATAAATTAAATATACATCATTAATATACTGTAGCCTATATGGTCGCAACATGTTACACCATGTAAGAAAACATCATATAGATATTTTTAATATATGTTCATATACAAGTTTTACATATATATATACATATATATACACATACATACATTCATTACATATTACATATACACACATATTACATCTTCATGTGTACATGTGATAATAATATAAGTGACATACATGGCAACATCACTCTTGCTATATGGACATATATGTCATATATTTCGTTTTTGCATGGGGTTAAACTTCAGGAATCACTTAAAGTCAGTTAAACCGTTGTACAAGAGAACTTAGCAACCAAAGTTCACCATGGTGAAGTTCCCATCAGAACAACAGGAGGATGAGATAGGTTGTAGGTTTCATTAGCCAGAGTAAGGGAAAACACGTGTTTGTGTGTGCAGAGCCTTTCATTTGCAAAATAATCAGTTTCTATAGCTGTCACATAAATGCAGTGGAGGAAAGAGTACAACATTTGCCTCTGAACTGTAGAGTAGAAGTATAAGGTAGCAAGCACCTAACAAATGTCTTTACTGTAAGTACAGTACTTAAGGGAATGTACCTAGTTACTATCCATCACTGTTCCAAGTTTATATTTTATTAATGTGCGCCATTATAAACGTCAGTGTGATTTTAAATGGTGTTCCTCTACCTTTGGAACATAAATTGAACATTCCAGGTTCATTTCACCTCCTTATATATCTGTAGAGATCTATCTCATGGCCTCTGGTGGCATCACTAAGTACCTGAGAAGGTTCTGAGAAGCGTGCCAGTTTGCATGCAAGAAAGAAATCCTACGTAGTCGTTGAATTAACATGGTTTAAATTGACTGAAATGTCTGTGTTCCACAAAATGGCTTTCCACAACCCAAGTCTAATTCAAGGGGAATACAATTAGAAACAGAAACAAACTTTTTAGCATATAAACATCAGACAGTTACACAGGTTTAATATGCTGGTACTTACCCCATAAATTTGTTAATTCCATTTCACTTTTTTCTTTCTCTAATGACTGGGAAGGTGCAATGGGACTTTGAAATTGCTATGATTCAGCCAGCTGCATGGTTCATCCATATAAAGGAATAACAGATAGTCCACATACAGCGATGTATATTAGAGGTCCCATAGTGTATAAAGGTAGATGTCCATGTGTTATTTGATTATAAAGCAGGTCTAGGTTCTATATTAATACTGTGAAAGTATCAAAGTGCATGCCACACAGAAATGCACACAGCCTGTATTCAGACACTGAGCCTTAAAACGAGCCATCAGGACTTCTGTAACTTTGTGATGTCACAGCAAAGCAGTCACCACCCGTCCTCCACCCCTCACCATCCAACCGTGCAGGATTTGGTTTACCAAGAGTGTTTACCTGAAATCTGTTATATTTTTATTCAGTCACTCAGAAACAAGTGAGAGACAACAGAAGAGAGGCCCAGAGCCTCCTCTCTTCTGATTGGCTCACCGGCCTGTTGTTACAAGAGCTCAAGAGAGAAGCCTGAGAGAGGAGATGTAAAACTACATTGAGATGGTTTTTGGTTCTTAAAACCACAAATATATCTTCTTATAGATCAACACTTCAAATAAAACTCAGGAAAAGTATAAAATATGGAGCTTTAACAGTAAAAACAAAGAGGAACAATTGCCTTTCATTTCCAGTCTCACCAAGCTGTCTATTGACCTGAGAATCACGCAGAATATTTTTGGTTCTCCAGGGAAATGAAATCAATTCAACATCAATATTCAGAAAAAGAAAACAAGAGAAAAAAGACTCTCCTTCAAGCCAGTACAACGAAACCCTGTTGTGATTATGGAACCATGAGTAATATCCATAGTGCAGGCCACATAATAAACACAATGCTCTCCATGTTTCAGATTCCAGGAGCTAAAGCAACATCTGTCTTTCTCTCACTGCAGTAACAAGCAGACAGACAGCACAGTGACGGCCACTGTGCAGCCCCAGTCTCACACTTACCCTGACATAATCACCAGGACTGAGACTGTGAATCACCATCGTTAATATGAAGAAAACCCATGATGTCACTGTTAATCAGGTGTATGGCCACAGCAGTGCGAAAACTTCCCTCTGCAATGAGATTCTCCTGATTGAACATTTCCTAATTCAGCACATAATCACAGGGTCAGCCATGTCAGTACAACACTGTGACTGGCACAGAGGTCTGAAACAGAAAATCCAAATAAAGATACATACCAGGGCGAGAATGGTATCTGATAATCAGGATCACAACTGAAGAAGCGTACCTCAAAAAAATCAATTAGTATTTTTAGGATCTCAAAGAATTCAGTCGCTATCTCCTGAAGACCTTTGCTGATTTTTAACCGCAGCTTGCTATTGTGCCTGTATGATAAGAATATAGCGGGATGGGGGGGGGGGCTCCACACTATCTGTCATCACAGCCATGGAAATAAGATCTGTCACACAGGATCAGACTACAGAGACTTTATACCTGCTTCATTATCACAGACGTACAGGAGACGGGAGGGGATAGTGAGGAAGAATTCACTCAAAGGATTTACAGTACACACTGTGTTGTCACTGTATAGATTGCCAAAGTTTGACTTAATAGCCATAGTGCAGTTCATTCCCTTTATATCTTCAAATAGTTTCATAAGTATTGACATAAACTCAGTTACACATGTCCAGCGAGTCTTCCAAAACTAACTCGTTGCCTTCCAAATGTTACAATGAGCTTTTTCTGATCTGGTGCCCCTGTCATTGAGGTCTGGTTCAGTTTAGGCACAAAGACTGTGGGACGGGGAAACACTGTGGCTTAGGTTAAAAAAAGTCACTTTGTTATGATTTGGGAGCTTTGGTTAAGTTGAAACATTTTCAGGATTAACATTAGAGGGGGAGGTGGGCAACAAAATATTCCTTATGGTCCCCTAGTAGTTTAACTCCTGGTTCCTTCTGTGTAATTTTCAGTTTTCCTATATAGGAGAGGGTGAAGAATATACTCACATTTATACGTATGGAACCCATCTGATCTCTGAGCTGTTGAGCCTCCAGGAACAGAGCGTAAACAATGATTGGTAAGGGGCCACACAACTGCAAGTACATTTTTTTGAGCCAAGCACCAACTTTTTACTTTCAGATTTCATTTAATCCTTTCTGCACATTCAGTGGTGCCAGCAGCTGTAATCCTGTATGCACAGCAGGTACAATTTTTTAAAAAATGATTTTGTTTGTTTTCTTAACATTCCATCTTGAAAATGAAACTGTGACAACAGGAGATCCTGTCTTCATTTTTGGCTGCATCCACTCACTAACGTTATGAGTGTAGATTCAAGAGGAGAGCAGGTGATAAAGGAGGAGTTTGGTTCTTTGATCCTCTGTGTTGACACTGCAGATGTGAAGCACTGATGAACATCTGTCATGATATTGGAATTGATGTGGAGGCTGTTCAGGCCTTCAGATGCAGAAGGAACTTCAAATAGACAGGAATACTATTTCATTTTATTGTCTCGTGTGGTCTTTTGATTATTTACTGTAATAGGTTGGTTTGGTCTTGATGTCACATATTGTTACTATCTTTAGTAGTTAGACAACTGTTCTAATAATGATGATGTTATGTGAAGGAATCTGTTGGTTAATGTCGACTTTTACAGCACGTTTCTCTGGGATATTCAATATAGTATATAATAGTAATAGTAAATATAATAGTTTATTGTAGTCTGTGATTTAGCTGCTGTTGTTTTTCAGGCCTGTTGGTTGGTCTTTGAAATGCATGTGGTGCTAATCAGAGTTTTATGGTGGTGTCGTGTCATAACTTTAGTGCTAAAATACAAATACATCAATCTCTCTCACTCTCTCTCTCTCTCTCTCTCTCTATTGCTCGCTCACTCGTTCGATGAGTAAACTTAAATACGTGTGTGGGAAACCTAAAGGTAGCCTACGAGCGGAGAGGCGGTTCTGGTGCTTACTATGAAATATAATCCTGCCGGTGCCACTGTGCACATTGCACACTGTAACATTTAGAAAAATCTAGCAGAGTCAATGATATTATCTTATCCCATTCATGTGTATGGGAGCTCACAGGAAGTCAGTCAGCTGACAGACATCTTGGACGTGCAGCTCTTACCCAGCTGGACTGGAGAAGGACACTAGTGTATAAACCTTATGGGCCCAAAAACATGGAAGCGCGAGGAAACCTACGGAAACATTGTTGGCTTATATTTCCAATGAGCAACTTTCATAGGAATGAATGGGGTATCCACTTCCTCATAACACGTCCATGCCTCCCAGAGGTTGGATCAATTTCATTCAGGCTCGACTGCTTCTCTTTAGAGTCCCAGATGATCTGAATTTTATAACTTTAATTTTAGAGACTGAATTTGAACAAGTGTATATGAGCAACCGGAGTTTTTGACTTGATGTTTTTAGAACTGAATTGAGATTGTTGAAATAGAGCAGCTTTCGGATGCAAGTCGTGAATTTTCTTTCAGTTTGAGAACCCTAAAATAAAGAAATTGCACAACTCCATTGTCAGTTGACTGCTGAGGATTTCACAAATTAAAATAAATTAAGAAGACATTTTCAGGGTTTAAAACTCAGTGGTATTTAAATTTCAACAATAAGTATTCAGTAGTGATTACATTTCACTTGCTGATATAATTCAAATTAACATGGCAGTGATTATCTTCCAGGCAAATTGCATGAAGGATAATTTTTTTCCCTCCATATTTGCAGATTACTAATCAATCATGTGTTACCATATATCCCACAATGCTTTGAGGTGAGCAGCATGTACAACAAAGTCAGGCTACTTCCTCCTTTTCTTCTGAGACACTTAGCTACTAGAGGTCCTTAATATATTAACATATGTTGTTTTAGAAATTTCATAAATGGCCAAAATGTCAATATTTCCATGGAAAAGGATGGTCGGTGTGCGGCCGATGGTCATTTAGTAAGTTTTAGAAAAACAGGACAGCAATATATGAAAGTTCACTGGAGGCCATGCACATACGATAAAAACATTTTCTTTTATTTGTGCCAAGGCTTTGGACAACCTTGACAGGTTGCACATACAAAATTTAACTGCCATTTTTTATTTGAGTAATAAATCACTAAAGTACAGTGCTGTGAATCTTAGTTCTTCATCAGATTTCCAGTCACAGCTGAAGAGATTAGATGGCAGCAGACATATCTTACTCACCAATGCCTCTTCCAGATTGCAAAGAGACAGATTCAGACTTCAAACTCGTAAAAAGTCAACAGGGGAGAGAGTTTCTGCACCTCTATAAATAAGACACAGAAAGTAAACACCTTTTAGGGGCTAGACTCCAAAGTTGCCCGTTACGAGTCCAGGAAGAGAAATCTGGCAAAGAAGCCAACTTGACCTCCATGAAGCAGGGTCACTTTAACTTCTCACTGCAGAGACCACAACTCCAAATCTCCATCTATCACTCCACCTCTTCGCTAGCTGACCCCTGCCCTCCTCCCTCTTTGTTATCTTGCCTTTCTCTTGGCTCCTTCCTTGCTCCGCCTCTTCTACTCCTCCTCCTCCAGCACGTGAGGCCAGTCAGACAAAGGTGAGCAGAGCGTGTTAACAAACTGACTGTATGAATATTTAAGCAGCCATCTGTTTTTTTTTTTTTTTTGCTGCTAGCGTGTGGCTCCCACGCCCTTCCACAGCGACAGTTCTTCATGAGCCTGCCGCACACAATCACATACAAACACACATCATGTGTGATTCGACACTCACACAGTCTACTGTGCTTCTGTACGAATGTGCCTCGCGCAACTCAGCAGAGACAGTGAAGGATTTCACTTGCGTGGTTGCAGCTACAGCTGAAATCCTACACGCTCCTCAGTGACAGTGGCACTGCACACAGAATGTTTTATATACCAGCAAGAGCCATCTTTAATCTGAGATGTGCGAGCACACAATACATGTCCAATTCACGCATCAGAAACGACTAGGAAACTGCGATCCTTCTAAATCTCATCAACGTGGGATACTACTTTTTGTCTGTGAGGATGCTAATGGTGGACAATCATGATTTGGCTGTTGAATGCAGTTTTCAAAGATTTGCAAATGGCAGCATAATAGTGCTGATCAGCTGTTACTGATGTAGTCCATACCACCCACGGGTATGAGGAGTAATCAGGAGAGGGGACTGAAGCAGACAGACTGGCACAGGATACGCCTCATGTAGAGCAGCGCAGATAATCACGAATGGAGAGGAGAGGAAACGGAGCCAGAAGCAGCTCATCGCCTGAGGTTGAACCTTCCAGCAAGGCTGCATATTTTCAACCTCAGCTGGTCGACCATCGTTCAAACCAATAGACTGCAGACCCGCTCTACGACCTGAAGTATCTGATTGGGAGAGGTTGCTGGGGGCAGTAAACATCCTGGAGGAGTCGTGCCTGGGAGGCTCAGCTTACGGGGGGGAAAGTGCAAGTTTCCAGTCCGAGTAGCCTGAAGCCAGTTTTCATCAGTGTCTTCCTGTGGCATCTACCTGCCTCATCTGGGGTCAAGATGCGTTAGAAATGTAAAAATCCTATACTTTTGATGAGCAGCACAGTTCAATATTCACTGCCTGCTGAGCCGGTTTACTCCATGAAGATTGTATGGCAATAAATTATTATTATTTTCATGAAGTCAAGCCCGGCATGCATTAGGCAGCAAGTAAAGAAAATAAAACGGTGCAGATCTGCCCTTTCTCATCCGGAAGAAACCTGAAATATAGACTGTAATGCTTGTTACATTGATGGGATCATGTTATGGGCGTGGTAAGACTGTTTTCCCCATTTAATCATGCAGATTTTATCAGTCTTCAGTGGAGGAAATTCCGGACAGCTGCTTTCACCTGAAGGCTGTGCACTGCACTGTGCTATCTCACCTGTGGGCGGAGCCTCTGTGTTTATAAATGTGGAGAGGATGGAGGTTGGAGGTTTAACAGGAGGGACTCACAGGCACACATACGTGCACTAACATGCACACATACGTGCACTAACAACGACCAGAGAAACTCAGATTACAACAGACACAGCGGGGGTGTGGCTTCGTTCTCTGCTCAGGACGCCATCACCCCACTATATCTTTACATAGAAAATAGTTGTTTGCTACTTTATTATTGTTTAAAAGCTTGTTTACAGAACCTTCAATATGAAGTAGAGCTGATGCTGATGGATGATGTTAACCTCATAATATCAACAACATCAAGGAACCATGAATGTCTGTAAAAAATGTTTGTGCTAATCCATTTAACAGAATAAGTGAAAACTATGACCTGCTGGTGGCGTTAGAAGAAAAGTCAGGTGATAACCAAAGTGTTTAGCATTAGATATTCAGGTTTTAGGATCTGTAACAAATTTAATGGTAATTAATCCAATAGCTGTTGACGTTTATTTTACTTGAAGTCAAATATTTCAACCAGTCTGTGTTCATTCTCTGCCGTACCCTAAATATCTGCACAAAACCTAAGGGAAACCATTCGAGCGGTTGCTGAGATGCTTAGAGGTGAACCCTGAGCCATCACTTAGTTATGCTGCTACAGGTCTACACTGCTGTGGATACTCCCATGATGCACTGAGCACTCACTCTCTCTCTCTCTCTCTCTCTGTCCTCATTCTGCAGGTCTCTCTTCCTCTGGAGATGCAGGATCCAGATCTGACACAACTATTCATTAACATAACTCTTCAGCTGTTGGTGACTTAAAACACGCACAATAATTTATCAGTATGAATAATATCTAGTCCTCTGCCACCACCACTCATTGTTCCACTTGGTCTGCATAAATATTTTTTGCATCGTGCATTACATTACATTGTTTCATAGTTTAGAGTCTGGTAAACTGGTACCAGTAGATAAGGTAGCAGTTGGTTAAATCACAAGATTCTTATATTTATTTACAGTGAGTTCCCAAAAAAAGAGATTCTGTACCTATAACTACACATTTACAGTTAAGTTCATTTGTAAAACAGAATTAGTTGATTTTTTTTTTTTGTCCATGTGCGAGCAGCAGAACAATATGTAAGTGATGGTTATTGTGCACCTGTTAGCTCATCTGCTAGCTATATCCATGCTTAAGCAGGAAAATCTGGAAACAGCAAACATGGTTTCAGGTGTTTTAATAAAGAACTTCAAAATATTATAGATCTTTAGCTGAATCTATTCAGGTTCTTCCTTATTTCAGAGAACAGAACACTACAGTTATTATTCATTATTCTTCAGTTTCTGGTGTAAGATAACTGAATGAACACCTTCTATTTTTTTCACTTTGTATTTCCTTGTTATTGGTGCTATACAAATATATTTACCTTCCCTTGCCTAATTCCTGTACTATTGAGCTAAGACACTGATTAATTAACTTAACTGGTTAACTTAATTATAACACATACTGTATTTTCATATCTGTCTATTGACACACAAATAACAGGAAAATGATTATTAGTTATTAGTATTGTTATGACCTTGGCTCAAGTGGCCACAACAAAAGGGAGACACACCATGGTTGAAATGAATAAAGAAAATTTTTATTGAACCAAATTAAACCAAATTAGGAACCCAAATTAATGAGTATGAGGTGTGGAAATCAGTAAAAACCAGTATTGCGTGGTGTGCATGTGTGAGGCATGGGAGTGCAGTTGTTGTAAAGTTCAGAAACAAACACAAGGCTTAAACCATAGACTGTTTATAAAAAGACAAGACAAACCAAACCAAAGACGAGTTGCGCCTGTGGAGAGAAGCAGAGAGAGAACTAAATACTCTTGAACACCCTGGAACACTGGCGTTCCAGATGAACCAATCAGCTGCAGACAAGTAGACAGGTCAGCACAAGGATCTCACACCCTGAAGAAGACCCCAGGGGTTGCCACAGTGGGACTTTTGTGCATTTTGACAGGTTAGAGCTGGATGATGGAATAGGTCTGCTGCCTCTGTAGGAGGCTGATGAATATGACACGGTCTTCCTCCTAGTTACTGAGGTCCTCGTAAGAAAGAAACAGTAAGTCAGTTACATTATCCAGTAGCTACACACTAGAGCCTCCATTGAGGCCTCCTTAGCAGAACCTATTTGACAGCTCAGTGGTGAATAAAATCTTAATCCAGAGGGCAAGAGGACGACTAAAGTGTTCTAGTGGAGTCTTCTGAGTCTTTCAGAAAGAATATGATATCAGTCACTTTGTTGTCAGCCTACAGTTACAGCAGTTTAAAGCAGTTAAAACAAACACTATATTCCTACTAAAGCAGCATCTTTCTACACCTGGAATCACAACTTTTCCTGCACGTCCTCCAGAGTGGACTAGATACATGTACAATAACAATGTTGTACTCCTGCTCAGACAGGGTGTAGCAGCTTTCTGGCACCTCTGACCCTCTCTGTGATTACATTTGTGTTGATTTAGTCAATCTACGCACAACAGTGCAGGAGATCAGGTTTGCCTGGTTAGCAGGGAACATTAGCATGAATGCGCTACGATCAAATCCCTGTTTGTGCTCATTAGGCTGTCCCACAACAGAAACAGAACAAAACCAAACTCTGTGTGTTAAAATACAGTAAAGTTATGGGTGGTAGTGAAGATTTGGACAGGACTGAATGTAGGTTTAACCAGCTGAAAAACTAATAGTGAGCTATGGTTATGGCTGTGTTCCAGGGCGGGAACATGTTCACCCTTCCTAATGGGTATGTAAAAAGATTACAATGTGATTCAGCCTGGTATGGATAACGTGAATTTCCTTAAGTAGTTTTGCACGCAATCATGGCTGTGGCTCAGGAGGTAGAACAGGTTGGTGGTTTGATTAAAACCACCAACCTGCCGCTGATATGTGTGATAGAAAAGTGCAGTATATATAGAAAAAGTGTTGAGGGAATGTGTAAAGCACTTTGAGTAGTCGATAAGACTTGAAAAGTGGAATATAAGTGCAGTCCATTTGCTTTTCGCATGTGATGACACGTGACGTGAAAAGCTTGAAATGCGTATGACACATGAAGAGCTTCGGTTGTGGTCGTGTTCCAGGGTAGATTTGTGTAACAATACACAGGAGGAAACACCGCATCAATGAACAAGCTCTCACCACCTTCTCAGGTACCGTGGTCTCAGTGAGTGAAATACTTCCTAATAGCGCCATACTTTTGTGGTCACTTCCCAGAGTTCCTTGCAGGATGTGACTGACCAACTGAAGAGCAGCAGAGAGAATCTCTGCCCCTGGAATATTTGTCCATTTAGCGTTATGACCAAACTGAAAGTCCAAACACAAACTGAGACACACAAATAAAATTTTAGAGGCCCAAAGGAAAATCTATCTCAACTGAGACATTTCAACACATTATTGTTTGCACAGTTTAAAGTGTGTATTGTGTCTTGGATCTGAATCTGAGAAGTGCAAATGAAAAACTCACCATGACTCACAAACCAAAAATGAGCGAAGAGCTAAAAAAAACAAAACAAAAAGTACACCAAATGTCTCACACATCTGTCCCTTATCAGCTCCAAGTTTTGGGGGACTTTAAGTGGTGATGTATGTGCATATCTGATAAGTCTCTCCATTACAAATCTGCTTGTTTTGCATGCTCATATCACTGTCTAACAGCAGGAGTCTGCTGACTGTCCTCCTCACTGCATTTCAAGTGGGGTTAGAGTGATGCCATCCTGTAGATTATAAATGAACTCATGTTTCACAGACTGCCATGAATAAAAGTTATGGGGGTTATTGGACACTGATGAATACTTTTAAACATGATTTGCTTTAGCCTTTAAAATTTCACTAAATCCTCCACTGAAATGGGTGGCAGCAGATGTTTGAGGGGTTATTTACATCAAAACATGAGCACACAGTAATTGTGTGGCTCAGTATCAGTATGGGTAGATGAAATAATATGCTTCTTTATGATTTAACCTGTAAAATGAGAAGGTGTTCAAATGTTACTGTCCAGGAGAAAAGTAGCTATAAAGGAGCCTTAACACCAAATTTCAAAGAAAATGCCAATCACTTGCTCTGCACTGCATCATTTGAATAAAGCCTACATCCATCTGTGCCTCTCCTGCCACCTGTGCCCACTGAGGAAAATCTCATTTCAAAGTCAAGAAAATACCAAACTAACAAAGTCTAAATATATACAGTATATAGTGATCCAATAGAAATGTAGCAGATTTCAGGTAAACACTCAGAGAAACCAAATCCTGCAAGGTTGGATGGTGGGTCCAGGTGGGCGGGGCTTAAGGCATCACTGAGAGTGGCTTTGTTGTGACACCACGAAGTTAAACTGTTATTGTCCAGAAGAAAAGTAGATGCTCATTTGGGTCAGAATACAGACAGAAATCCTGGGTGTCATGTTTTGACTTTTGAGAGCAGACGATAAGAAGCCCTCTGTGAGACATTACATGTGGTGAAAGTTGTAGACTGTGTACCTTCAATTCATAAAACAACAAAACATCCAGTTGCTCTTTTCAGTGCTCCAGTGTTCAGGGGTTTTGATACCACACCCCCACTTGGTGTAGTGTGACCACTAGCTTATGGTGGCTAATGTTAGCAAAGCTAGGTAGATATTGCTGTAAAACCAACAAGTCCTCCAATCTACAGCATCATTATCCTGTAATTATCATGGATATGATACTGGTTGACAGATATGGTATTGGTATCAGCTTTCAAAAACTTGTATTGTTCAAATCTTTCCAGACCCCAGATCACAACATCATCTTCTCTGAGCTGCTTTAGTTCTAGCGTTGTTCACTTTTGTGACACTGCTTGGTGCTTCCTTGATGCTCTTATCATTACTTTATTTCTATCTATTTATTTACTTCTCTATTTATTTCAATCTATTTATATTTATTTATTCAATTATTGATTTATCTATTCCAATAAGTTGGAACTTATTTATATTTAACTTACCATTTTTATACTATTTTCCTTTATGTACTTGTTGTAATTTGTCCTATAGAACTCTGGTTTCTCTTGACACAGACCATGATTACAAACAAATTAGAAATGATTGATTCAGCATTTCTGACAACAACCATATTTACTTCCTGGTGAGAAGAGCTACAGAAGTGTCAAGTATTAACCAGTATTAACATTACTACAACAGACTGAGCTGAAAAGGAGCTATGCACATGGTTTCACTTCCTTCAATAACAAACCACTAGCTGTTTAACTGATGAGACTAAAGGGGATATGCTACGTTTATTTGCCCCAAAAGCCCATTTACTAAGTGTATGTTACTTGTAAGCTAGCAATGGACACACCAACTGTTATCCTGTTATTCCTTTCCATTCTTTCTCCTTTATCCCCTTGTCTAAGTGCATTCATGAAGCAGATTCCTAAAGACTTGAGATTCAAGCTAATTCTTTGCTCTAGTTTAAACATTTTCAACCCGCGCCACTGTGGCAGATTCACATCTAGTCCCGCTTCATCTAAAATCCCATACAAGCCATAACAGCATAGAATAACCTGGGATATATAATGTATATACATGGAAAATGGGGGTGTGTAGCTCAGGGGAGTAAGCAATGATCTGCTTACGCTCTGTGGTAATGAACAACTCCCTCCAAACAAGTTTATAGCTGTGATGTACCATGCTGCTGTAGGGGTATACAGGGCTGTAAAATGCAGTGCTCACAGGAGAGAGGACAGTGATGAAAAACATTCATGAGTGTACGGTCTGTGCACAGGGCAGAACATACTGGAATAAGACCAGGGGAACGTTCTGTCCTGCAAAAATTACAGCATGTAGTCATATAACCAAGTATTGATTTGGCTAAAAAGCTTGTATTTCTTCAAATGAATCTAGTAGAGGTCAGTACATGCAGTGTGCTCAGTAGAGTGATCGTTCCTTTTCTACTCTCTGTCAAGAAAGAAAAAGGAACGAAACTGATGATCAAAGATTTTTCCACGTTTCCCTCAGAACTGTTCACTTTTGTCTCAGACAGCTGTTGTGTCACTTTCATGCTCCTATGTGCTGAATTTCTGACTTTTTAAATCCATATTGAACTGGCAAGTGCACTGAAATATACATTTGAATTTATTTAAATCTAATTTAATTTAATTAATCTAATTTATTAATCTAGTTAATGGTTGTTTAGTTTTTATGTGTAAACAAAAACCACACCTAATTTGATATATTTAATTTCATGTTGTCATATCAATTTTCATTTCTGCGAAATATACTTTCTTTTTAATTTCTATTTGTCTGATACATGATCAATTAAAGATGTGCTTTACAATCATCCCATATTTCACACTTTTCCTGTGTTTTATTTGAGTGTTGATCCATAAGAAGATGTATATATATATATACAGTATATATAGATATATATATGGTGTTGATCTTGGTCAGCGAGCCAATCAGAAGAGAGGAGGCTCATAGCCTCTCTCTGATTGGCTGACTGTTTTCTGAGTGATCCAATGAAAATATAGCAGATTTCAGGGAAACAATCAGAAAAACCAAACCTGCAAACCCCTGGCATTAGGGCATGGTTGAAAGCGGTGACTTTGTTGTGACATCACAAAGTGACAGAAGTCCTGACGGTTCGTTACAAGGCTCACTTTCTCTGTGGACTGAGCACTTTGATTCTTTCACAGTATTAATATAGAACATACACCCGCTTTATAATCTACCTTTCTACAATATGGCCCTTTAAGAGGCCTTCTGCATCCTCCATTATTACGACGAAACAACGTCCATTATCCTATGCTGCATTTTTCTTTTCAATGGGTCGATTCAAAGTGGAGACCTTCCATTCACAAATCATTTCCACCCATTGGATTCCACCCCCAGCATTTCTCCATCCTTCCAACATTTGTCTTGTGATAAAGAGGAGGACAGTGTCCCCTCATCATGCTGAAGGACCCATGTTACCACTGCCCTGCTGTCTTTTCATCAGCACATTAGAGATGCTTTTATATTCGGGCACATTACAATTCTGACCTTGCTCAAGGATACACTGTCCAATCCAATCTCCATAAGTCAGCTGCTTGGAGGTGACCATTAAGACCAGCCATTTAAATTCAACTCCCCCCACATCCCCGTCCTCGTCAAGCCCCTCCTGCTCCACACCGCTACCTCTCCTCCCAGTCGAGCCAACACCTCCTGGTGATGGATTGGGCCCCATTGACTTCCCCGATGCTCTCAACACTCTGATAATTTGTTCCCATTTAACAGTCACGACAAATGAAGGGATACGAGGACGGAATGGCGAGATGGGGAGGGGGAACGAGGAAGACGATCGGGGGGGGGCTGTTGGGGGAGGAATTATGAGCATGTGCACGTACTGACAGAATTGATATCTACTGTACCCAACCAGTGGGTGCTGATCATATTTAGTCTAACTTGGACAAATTGGATAAGCCTTCTGGCAGGCCTGGCAGTCAGTGAGCCATCAATGTCAATGCTCCAATCAAATCTACCTCTCGCCCGCTCCCTCTCTTTTGCCCATTAGTTCTTAATGTCTCTCTACCTCATCCATCCTTTTCTCTCTCTCTCTCTCTCTCACACAGACATTTCCCTCTCCCATTATCTTTTCCTTTCTCCTCCTCATTCTGTTTTTCATGGTAACACACACACACATGGATTTTCTCACATGCACAGATCATCATTGTCCCTCTCACACCCCAGGCTGAATCTGGGTTGGTACCGGTAAATTGGGTGTGTTTGAGTTTTTACATTAGTTTAAGCACAAATGGCTGAAGAATACGTATTTCCTACCGTACTTTCACCTGTGATAACCCAAGACTCTACACAAATATAAGAATAATATTTAACGGTTGAGAAAATAAAGCAAATAATTCCCCTGACATACTGTCACTGTATAGGAAAGAAATGAGAGACTTGCCATTGCGTGACCCAGTTGTGCTTTTTTCACTGTGATATTCGACAGTGACTTTTCGGACTTGTTGGGGCTATTTCTTGCAGTGTGCCTGTCGTCTCCGTCAGTCTCTCCTTCTGACTAATGTTTGCCAAGAGAATTAGGCAGGCTTCCCATTAGCAAGTGTTGAGTCTCATCCTGCTT
>NW_019525658.1:3224861-3225518 GCF_002814215.2 Seriola lalandi dorsalis
ACCCACACATACGTTTTAGGAATTTATCATTTTTCTCAGATAGACATTTTCTGACTTTCTGTTGCCACCATGTGGAACTAGTTTAACGGTTAACTATCGAGCAACGTTGGCATGGATTGCATTCCCAAATTTCTTGACATCAGAAAATAGTACAGTATTTTTATTTTTTTTGGAAAAAAGTTATCATCGTATTTGTTTACATTAAGAATAGTATAGAACACTATGACCTTATTGTTTATGAGAATTTTGTTTTCTGAAATGGAAATGGGGAGCTATTTCATCCCACTTATTTATTTTTGATCTTTTTTGTTACTTAGCAGATTGAATTGTGAAAAGTTTTCTTTTATAATAGAGCTATTGCATGTATTAGATTAGAGAGGGTTTTGAGTCGGTGTTGGTTGTTGTGCATCGTAGCGGTTGTGTTGCTGGCTGTAGGTTTTTTGCTGTGGCCAGAGGCATTATGTTTTTGGGATGTTTGCTATATTGAGAGTAGAAACTAGTGTATTAATTAATTGTAATAATGACATCACTCAGTCAATAACTAAGACAATGACACAAGTTGTGTAGAACTAAGGTTTACTGGAAAAAAAAATGCTTTAAAAACAAAATTATTTCTTACAGGTACCCACAATGTGCAATGCAATCACATTTCTTTGC
>NW_019525658.1:3225579-3259009 GCF_002814215.2 Seriola lalandi dorsalis
CACACACACAAAGACGAACTGATGTGTGTCCCATCTGGATTGTATCAAGAGAGATGAGATTAAATTTATACTTTTGAATTTAATGCTGTAGAATCTGATCTTTGATCATGTGTGGTTACACCTGGTGGGAAGAAGGTGAGAGGGAGTGGTGAGGGACTCAAAATGCCTCTGGTAGTCTCACAGGTTTAAGGTAGTGGTCTGTAGAGACACACATAAAGAAAAAATATAAAATGTATGTTTGTGCCACATATATTTAATCTCTAAATCAGAAACTTTTGAGTTTTTTGTGAGATGAATCTAAATAACTGACTGAATTTTAATCTTCTTTTAAACTCTAAATCACAATATTAATTTGCTACAGTATATATTTATATCTGCTCCGAAGAATATATGTCTTTATTTAAACGCAAAAGTCATTGAGGATAAAGTCCTCATTAACAATTATGTTGAGTAGATAGAAATACCAGTTTTGAAAAGAATGTGAATTAAAACAAACATATAAATACAATTAATAAAAAATGTAATGACAAGAATCAATTAAAACAGGCACAAACAGAAATGACTAATCTAAAGCCACCAGGAGACACCAACAAATTCATTTCAAGGTGTTTTGTAGTGAGTTCAGGTGGACGGTGAAAAGAAGCAAGAAGCAGTTCTTCCAAGCTCAGTATGAACTCGAGGGACATGGAGTGTGAGCCAATCATTAGTCCTGGTGTAATGTGGTCCAGTGGATCTTAAATGTAAAATATGTCAGCAGTTTTTCAATAAGCGCCTTGTAAATAAACAAATACACATGCAAATCATGCCTCTCGAAGGGAGAAGACCATCCAACCTTTTCATACACGATGCAATGATGAATATTATGAGCATTGCCCGTAATGAACCTGAGTGCAGAGTGGTAGACAGCATCAAGGATGTATACTAGACTGAAATGTTTTCACATAAATAATACAGAAATATGGCAAGCATGAACAAACTAATGGTAACAAAGGATGCGTAAAAAGCATTGATGTATGATGAAATTATCTGTATTGGAGCGATTCACAGAGTAAATTCAATCTTTTATATTTCCACTCCATAGCTACAACAATAAAACAGAAGTCATGTCAGTACTCAATACTGTGCTGCTCTGTTTTTTCCTTTTTAACAGAAATATGTTCTTCAGTCACTGATTTATTCTAATCACTGCTCTTCTACTTTGCTGTTCTTTCCATTGATGTAAAGCTTCAGTTCATGAAAGTTTCAAATTAAAAGCCTACAAGGAAAGAGAAGGATTCAGCCCTTTAAGCTGCTGTAAGGCTTTTAATGTGAAACATCTCTTCAGGAAGTGTTGAATTTCCTTGACAGAAGGTCAACATTGTGATTCTTAAGATTTGAGTCCTGGCTGATTTGGCAACAACTGTGGTTGCTGTGGTAACAGGAAGCGTGGTTTAACCACAGCACACACTTTTAAGTGGCTAATTTGTCAGAAATACGACAGAGGAGCAGAAGAGTGTACGTGATACAGTGAAGCCGAACAGTCAGTAATTGCATCAGCGATCTAATTTCATGCTTCAGGCGGTGTGAGAAGTTTTTTTTTTTCCTGCAAAAGCACAGGACACAGTAAAAGAAGGTGGTTAGTTTATTGAGAAGCTGGACAAGTGCAGTCTGTCACCTGCAGCTATTTATCTAACAGCTGATTCTTCTATTACTCCTTCACATAAATTAAAAATGTCAAAAATGACCATGGAACTATCATGGTAAATACTAACCGTGGTGATAAATACACTGAGCCTCTGGTAGCTGCGTCACAATGAAACTGTTTCTGTACAGTGTGTGCTCGGCTTCAAGGATGATATATTGCTGATTGAAAAACCAGCAAAGTAGAAAAGAAACTCAGAGCAGTGGACTCATGTATGATTTCACTGTTACAAGTGCGTAGGTTTTGGTTGGTCACAGCATCAGTAGGGACACAACAACCCCTCCAATACATCCAATGCTAGCATGCCTAAATCTGTCGTCTTGGATACATAGCCTCTGTCCTCCCAAAATATTAATAGGGACATGTCCCTATCATCCATATGCAAAGCTACACCAATGCACTGATATGTCCCTGTAAAGATTCTCTCAGATTCTCTCTGCAGCAGGTAAATAAAGACCCTGACTACTATCTGAGAATTTATGATAAGCATTTCAGAGTGGGACAAAGTAAAACAATATTCAACTTTAATAAGAACCAGATTTAAATGTTAAACTGGAGCAATGGGCTACCATGCAGTTCCACAGTACTTTATGTATCTGATGTTCTGGATGTCAAAGCTCTTTATGATCTGGAAATTTATACTGGGTAATAAATATGTGGCACATATTTCAGCTCCGGAGATGTCTCAGGCCAGAACAACAACATAATGTTCCAGCAGCGGTGAGGGGAGATTGGTTAATAGAGGAGGGGGTGACCTGGTTTTTGGTACACGTGTCCTAAAAGCACAGTAGCGCCAAACAGACTGACAGCACTAAAAGATCATATGCTGCATAATCACACTTTCAGCACCAAGCTGAACCTGTGCCCGTCACCAGAGACCATCCCTGCCTCCAGCTGGGGCCCATTTCTATAAACATCTGAAATTAAAGAAGTATGGTAACACGGGCAGGGCAATCCAGCAAATGACCCACAATCATAACCTGTGTACGTGATGCATGCGCACACACACACACACACACAAACACCCCTCTTCCTTTCTCTGGACCAAAAAAACTTTCATGCAAATTCAGGACAATTCTCAGGACATTCATCACTCCCACTGTTTACTGTTTAATGTTGGTTTAGGCAGTGTGTTTTGTGTTGTTGTGTAATTGTTAACATTGTACTGTAGTAGTGGTGTTTTTCTCACACCTCAGTCCCTAACTCTTATAGATTCTTTGCTACCTTTTCTTAGTTGCAGTTATTTTAATACTTCCTGGTTCAGAAACTTTTCTTGGCACAGAAAGGAACTTTTCTTCAGTGTTATTCCCCCGGACTTATATATAATCCATCTCAGGGGACAATTGGTGAAGTTGGGTTAATTTGGGTGTATGGAGTAATTCTGATCAGAATGAATTTCAAGCCCTCCAGTTCTTTCAGTCACCGTCCTCTATTATTTCCCAGAGCACTCCGGATTTAATGTTATTATTTTATTCGATCATTTCTCCTCATTTCCTCCATCAATTTCTATCACTGTAGTTTCTGTACAATGAATGAATTACATTCCATCAGATGGACTGACACTGTTGCTAGTTTAAGTGGGAAACAGCATCACAGGTCTCTCCCCTGAGCATCTCCTTTGATATCAGATTGATGTCATTCGTCTAATTAGAATCGACAGGTGACTTACTGACCGCTCTGGAGTTCATTTACCACAGCTGAAAATGTTCACCAAGCTGATTTCTCACTAGAATGGATATAAAACAAATTGAAGAGTTTCCAGCCACACTGATGACGTGGCTCTGGATGGTGATGTCTGTCGGTCGATACAACAAGACAGACATATCTGAACAGCTACTGGATGGATTGCCATGAAACTGCCCGATCTTGTTCATCCCCTAACTTTTTTGATAGAATCATCGAGAGGTTCACATCAATGGTTTAGTGAAATGTCCTCACAGCTGCTGGGTGGATGGTTGGGATGCTGCAATCACGTTTTATTGCCACCGATACCGATCATCTGAGTGAGATCGGCCAATCCACGGCCGATACTGATCAAAGTTCCACATGGCCGACATGTTGCGTTTTGGTGGCCTGTTGCGCCGGCGCATTGAACAAGGTGGGAGGCGGGACTACACTACACAGCTCAAGGTGTTTCTCTCAGTATCAACCACAGGTGATTGGTTTTAAAGTGATCGGTGACAAGAAGCATGAATTCCGATCTACTGATCACATGTTTTTAATGAAAATCAACCGATAATTATCGGTGGCCGACCAATCGGGGCATCCCTAGTGGATTCCTAAGAAATTAGATATCTACCTATCTATATCTATCTATCTATCTATCTATCTATCTATCTATCTATCTATCTATCTATCTATCTATATCATCTAGGACCTAGATGATATAGATAGATAGATAGATACGAGATTCTAGGTAAAAGAATATTTCTACAATGCTCTTGTTTATAACCAAACACAGTTCTTGTATACCTAGTGACATTCCAAGTTACATTTGTTCAACATTAGAGCTTCTTAACATCTGCATTGTCATTGTCACAGCATGTCAGAAGGATGTTAACATATAACTCAAAGCACAGCTCTGAAGGATACCCCAACGACTCCAAATGAAACAACAAAATGTGTCATTGGTCCATGCCCTGTAGAATGACACACATCTGATGCCCCTGAACTCAAAACTGTAACGTTGGCCTTTGACCAGTCCATCCGCCCCAACCTCCTCCGTGCTTTCTGCCACTTTAGGCGCAGAAGAAACCAATGATTCATGATTTAAATTATGTTAAACAGCTTGGTAAATGTTTTGAGAGGAGGGAAATGTACTCAACATGTTTGTTGGGCCACATACATGCAGGTAAACACTGAGCTTTAGTGGAGAAAGTGAATGGAAATATTGTTTAATATTTGTTCACAAGGAAACTCACCATGTTAGCTTTCATTTGGTGTTTTCAGTAACTTCAAATGCTTCGCACATCGGTCACGTGTATAACAACATATGGATAAGGAAGAAATGCACTGTTTTATGAAACAAAGTCATGAAAATGCAGTGAAGATCTGAAACATAATGGAAGGTGATCAATACATTATAAGATTAATACGTTAAGAAATGTGAATGACTGATGGCGCATGACTTACCAATTTGCCCTCAGGCCTCCAAACACCCTGATTTATGTATATATTGATGAATGAATTTGAATGAATAAGTACAGATTCTTTTACAATTCTTATTCAGCTGTCATTTGAAAGTAAGTTTCTAGAGTGGTTATTTTATTGCTTGGCATTCAGTCCTTTGATAATGGTATTTGTCATGAGGTAGCCACTGAAATCTATTTGCCCTTCATTAATTTAAAAGGGAAATTCCAACCTTGGATCCTCTTGTACTAATGTCTGTGTATATCAGTCTGTGTTGCTGAATGCAAGCCAGGAAGGATTTTAAGATTAAGTGTTGCAATTTATTCTTCAGATGGTGTCCTTGAGCTGGCCCCTAAATATCCCACATTTTTCAGAGTGACTTTAAACGACCAACTGGTGTAAAGTTGTTCACTGTAACTGTTCATTGTCGGTGACCAGAATAAGGCTCCATTAATACTGGATATGTTGTAGATATCTTAACATTAACACATGCAATGCCATCACTCACATGAATAAGTTGTAGTGACACTGCATAGAAGCGATGTGTTAATTTATTCATTTATTTATCTTTATTTACCCTGTGCATGTGATGTTGAAAAGACTGATGACTCTTTTACTGCAAACCAAATTCGCCTACATATATTCAACACTGTGCCGCCATGCTAGCTGCTCCGTGAGGCTGTAGCTACATACAGGCATAACACTACTTTGGGCTAAATGCTAATGTCAGCATGCTAACATGCACACAGTGACAATGCTAACATGCTGATGTTTAATAGGTATAATGTTATTCATCCTCACATCGTAGTTTACTGTGTTAGCATGCTAATTGTTGCTAATCAGCAATAAACACAAACTTCGGCTGAGGCCGCCATGGAAATTTTGCAGATAATTAGTCATAAACTAAAGTAATAATAATAAAATAAACTAATCATACATTCACATCACACAGGAAACCATTTGTTTCTGAAAGATGATCAACTGTCGATGATTGAAAAACTCAGTTGTTTGAAAACATTTACTGCTGTTTGCAACTTGACGAGAAACATTAAAATTTTTTCATTCTTCATTGTTTCATTCATTCATTCACTCATTCATTTGTTTCATTCACTCATTCATTTGTTTCATTCATTGTTCATTCAAGTTCATCCTTTTGCAACCCCTACGCACACACTTTTTTTTCCATGTTCAAACTGTAGTTGATCTTGATATTAGCTTTACATCATTTACACATACATTCTAATTGGCTACTTTACAAAATAAAAAAAATCAGTTTTTATTAGGGTTGTCAGACACATCTTGGCTTCATTTCTTTTGACACAATGCGAATAGACAACATGTCCTTCATGTCATTGTATTGGAGGTGTCCTTTTTACAAGCTTCTGGCGGGGGTCCTGAGGACAGGGTGCGGTGAAAAGTAACAATTGATGTTGCTCCACTCGTTTCTTGCTCACCAGCTGGCGGGTGAGTGCTCAGAATTGTGGTGGTCGTAGAGAAGGCAGAGCATAGCTGCTATAAACAGAGTCAGCACACAGCCTTGTCATTGTTGTAATTTTCTCATCTACAGAGTAAAACCCAGAATACCACACACAGCTTCTCAGACGCTTGTGTATGTGTCATTTCTACAGAATAGTTTAGTGAAATTGTTGTAAACAGTGACTGTTCTTTACGGATGCAAAAGGCAGAACACAGACTCAGTGGAGCAAGTTGAAGTGAGTTCATTGTAAAGCGAGACAGTGTCAGGGCAGGTGAAGGCTGGATGAAGACTGAGAGGACTGGTGAGGTGGCAGAGGGACAGGCGGGCGGCGAGTGGCAGAATGTGGAGTCTGTCAATAAGGGACGGCAGGATGGAACATGTGCATATGGCAGGCAGACACGAGGAGTATGATCCCAAGGCACGGGGAGATAAAGGTTAGTCAGAAGGAAACACACAAGGAAGCAAATCTAGAGTTCACCACGAGGCCTAGACCTTGTACCACTGTGGTAGACTGAACCATCTGGCAAAGGGTGACTGGAGAGCCAGGGCTGATGAGGACCCGGAGGGAACCAGAAACACACACACACACACACACACACACACACACACACACACACAGAGAAAGAGAGAGAAAAGAGACAACGCAGAAAACATAAGGGAAGGAGAAAACAGTGGAACACACCTGGAGCCTTTACGAGGATCATCACAGTACTGACAGGTCAATAGAGTGTGCACATTTAGTGCACAAAAGAGCCACCTGTCCACTTGTAGGTTACCTTTAGTTTTCCTACACACACACACGCATGTCTACTCCTCAACGAGTGAGCAAGCAAGAGAGAGAGAGAGAGAGAGAGAAAGAGAGAGAGACAGAGATTGATGTATTTGTATTTTAGCACTAAAGTTATGACACGACACCACCATAAAACTCTGATTAGCACCACATGCATTTCAAAGACCAAGCAACAGGCCTGGAAAAACAACAGCAGCTAAATCACAGACTACAATAAACTATTATATACATCATCATCATAAGAACAGTTGTGTAAATTCTTTAGACAGTCATAACACTAACACAACATCAAGACTCAGACATCAAGAATGAAATCATATTCCTGCCTGTTTCGAAGTTCATTCTGCATCTGAACGTTACATAAAACTCTTGCAGAACGGCCTCCACATAGATTCCAATATCATGACAGATGTTCATCAGTGCTCCACATCTGCAGTGTCAACACTGAGCATCAAAGAACCAAACTCCTCCTTTATCACCTGCTCTCCTCTTGAATCTACACTCATAACGTTAGTGAGTGAAAGCAGCCACAAATTAAGACAGTATCTCCTGTTGTCACAGTTTAATTTTCAAGATAGGATGTTAAGAAAACAAACAAAATCATTAAAACCATGTACCATGGAAAAAGATCCAGCCAAGGAGCTCGTTAACGTTCTCAGTCTCATGTCTCCATCAACGCTGTATCGTTTTCATCAGGGAAAGCAGGTCAAACAATAGGAGACTTTGTACTTCAAAACAACTGGGGCAGAATAACATCACGGTCTCACAGCAAATAGCAGCCGAATTGAAAAATAAGCTCAGTTTTCATTTGCACTTAGACCTGCTCAGTGCTGCTCAGATCTGTCTGCAAAGGGCAGAAACTGATCACAACTCCCCTCTGCTTCTTCTACTCAGCACTAAAATTGTCTGACCTGAAGTGAGGCACAGCTGTGGGAGAGAGAAGAGGAGTGGGAGAAGGGAGATTCAGTTGTATACAAAAGATTGGCCACCTCCAGGCAAATTATATATATAAATTTTTCATATTATGTTGATGATATTGATTTAATGTCTCATCAATATAAGTCTTCACTTATTCATTCATTTCATAATTAACTGATCTATTTTTTAATTGTTTTATTAATATAAATTTTACCCATTTATTTGATATATATTTACTTTTCAACCACTCCTCCAACCTGAACAACTATATAGGACATTTTTTTCAACCCTCTGATACGACCCAGAACAGTGTCTTCTGAAATAGTGCACCTATGGCAGCAGGCGTACTGGACCTCAGTGGTCATGGTTACAATAATAAACAGGCGGACTGTACTGACAGTGGCATACCTACCTTTGTTGCCATGGTTACTATAATAACAGTCATGGCTTAAGTTTAGGAAAACATGGGGATTTGTGTTAAAATAAGTGCTTCCTCAATACTACACGGTCTTTGTTGTCATGGTTACAATAAACATGCTATAGTTCATCCCCTCCGAATAATGCCCAATCTGGACCCTTTATTAATTACATAATTACTATAATTAATTACTGACTCATCTCTAAATTGTCTTTATTATCCAAGGTTCTTGAAAAAGTAATCTCATCTCAATTGACATCCTTCATGAACAAAAATAATCTTTTTAATAGTTTTCTAGTTTGTTGGCCGCTGACAATGGTTTTGACTCACTTTGAGTTCTTTTAGATTTAAGTGCTGCATTCTACACTGTGGATCATAGTGTCCTCCCACATCATCTAGAAACATGGATAGGCATTAAGGGCTCCGCTCTCACCTTATCATACTCCTATCGTTCAAACAGAACCTCTCCTGTTGCCTTTAATAACTCCTCTTCAAAAGTTGAATTAAGATGGGGTGTTCCTCAAGGTTCTGTTCTTAGCCCCCTTTTGTTTTCAATATACATGCTTCCACTTGGTCAGATTGTTATAAATCATGGTGTGTCTTATCATTTCTACGCTGATGACACCCAGTTATATATTCCTCTAAAACTGACAGATCCTAGCATCCTTGCAATTCCCAAAATTCTTTCAAACTCAACAATGATAAAACTGAAGCAATTCTCTCTGGCCCCTCACGTTCCATCAGCTCTCACAGCGCAAATTTTGGCAACCTCTTTTAGATTAATCCGACTGTTAGGAATCTAGGCGTAATATTTGATGCCAACCTGAGCTTCGACATCCAAGTGAAACGTGGTTCAACCACGACCAAAATCAGATAATTTTTATCAATCACTGACCGACAAAAAGTCATACAGGCTTTGATTTTTATTCCAGCCACTCCATCCACCATCTTCAGCTCATACAAAATGCTGCTGCTCGTCTGATTACTGGACCTAGCAGCAACAATCACATAACTCTGTTGCTCGCTTCCCTTCATTCGCTCCCTGTTAGATTTCGGATTGATTTCAAAATTTTATTACTGACTATTAAAGCCTTAAATGGTTCTGCCCCCAATAACACCTCTGATTTATTGACATTGGTATGTGAGCAACTTAGAATTGAGCTCTGCGGGTGGAGGCCTGCTGGTTCCCTCCAAGGTCAAGGATTGTGACTAAGGGTGACCAGGCGTTCGCTATTAGAGCCCCAGCACTCTGGACCTCTCTCCAGACTCAAATCAGACACTGTAACTCTTTAACTTCCTTTAAATCTCTTCTTGAAAACGCATTTCTTTGTCTTAACCTTTGGTAATGTCTGATACGTGTTTTATTTATATTGTTTTATCCCTTATTATTGTTTGTACATATTTTATTGCTGTCAGATCTTTTTGCGTAGTGTTGATTTGAGATGTTTTTATTATGCTGTCCGACACTTTTAATGATGCTCACTTTGGATTTTTCTTTGATCAAGTTTTACTTTTCTTGTAAAGCACTTCGTAAAGTGCTATATAAATTATATATATAACACATATAGCATATATATAGTAATTATTATTATTATTATTATTATAATAAAAATAAACAGCTAATTTGTCATTTTCCTGTATTTTGTTGACTCATCCATCCACCACAACCTCCTCCTGATTAGTCACCGCACTTTTCCCTTTGCTCCTGTCATAATTACTATGACCACTAGATGTCGCCTAGCAACAAAACGTAACCATGGGTCATAACAACCTGCTGCACAGATGATCTATGGGCTTGTTTTTCACAGTGTCTAACTTTTCTTGAATATGTCCATTTTATTTAACTTTATACCCGTTCTCCACTTGTACTGGGAGGTATTTAGTCCCTTCCGTCAGAAGGAAACATTGTACTTGTAATATGTCATATACTGTATGATAAACAAATAACACATGATGCACTGTGATAGACTTAACTATCCAGCAATATATGAATTGGTTAAAATTAGCCTCATCTTGAATAAAAGTATATGTTGTTAATAATGCTTCTGGAACACATGTCTTTATGTGATAGATTTATATTTCACCAAAAACTAGTTTCTGTGCAGAATTTATTATTTTCCTTGTATAATGTTTTTTTTGTGTATTTTGGGGAGCTTTTATTTTATCAATTGTATTCTTTTTGTATGACTTTTGACATTTTGGCTGTGTTTTTCTCTCAGTAACTCTCAGGTAAGACTATATGAGTGCTCCAGTCAATAGCGAGAGAAAACGTGGTAAAAAAGCTAAAAAGAGGCATGAATTTCACTTTGTATAGGTCACAAACACTACTCCTTGTTGTTTTAGCGGTTGTTTCACTGTGTTTATGTAGTTTTATCATGTACAACATTTTTTTCTTTTTTGTAGCATGCTAGTTTACTGATCTCACGCTAGGCTAATGGTGCTCGGAGCTGGTCCACCGCTTTCTTCCTTTCTCCTTTGAAGGTGTGCATGTAGAAACGTGGTCATGAGAAGTTGCTGTACTGATATCATTGTGTTACACAAAGGTATGTGAGCTCCCTCTTTGTTATTTTGTTATGTAAATTTGTTTTGTATTGATAATTTCGTTTTCTTTGTTTGTTAAGTTTTTATGGGAATACTGTAATTGTAACTATACGACCAAAATGTGATGTATTTTGTTTACTGATGTAAGATAGAGAGTGTAATGGCACGATAGGAGGTGTGTGAGTATAAACTCTGTCATAAGAAGTTGCTGTACTGATATTATTAGTGACAGTTGAAGGGATAGCTACTGCGTGATGTGATGACGTAGATTCTATGTCGACACTTCCTACTGTGGCAGCCCAACTTTCTCCGACAGGAGAAGGACTAGCCATACCCTGTGATATGTTAAAGAGTTAGCAGGTAATTATACGTTTTTGTCATATTTGACACTGTCATTTCTTTTATATTTCGTTTATATTTAATCATACCATTAGTTTTATGGATTATGAGTATATTCGTTAATGATACACATTAATTTGACAGATTTTTCCACTTTATTCATAGATATATCAGCACAAACTATTGTTAATCTCCATCCTCCCTCTCCAGCCCACAACCTAACTGTACTGTGTATTGATAAAACCATGACGCTGTCCATGGTGCTGAAGTAACAGTCGGCTTTATACAAACTCCTCATTTGTTATTAAATGGTCTCTAAAGCAAATACCAAGAGCTCTCGGGCCATTTTAAGAGACATGTTGCAATATTCAGAGCGACCTCTTTGATTTCCACGACTATGGCAACGCGTTGGAACGTATATGAGTGCCGTAGTCGTCACTTCAACTGTCACTGCTTAAAGTGCCAAGTGGTTTAAACACAGAGCACTGAGTGAATAAATCCTCCCCCTGGCTGGCAAGACATTAGCTGTCCCCGTTACATCTTTTATTATTCACCTACACAACACAGAGTGTGTGGCAAGATGGATTAGTCAGGGAAGGCCAGTTACACTTCTGTACTTTTCCTTTTTTAAATGCAGGACATAAATCAGCTGTCGTCTTCCTGCTGAATGATTGAGAAGCTCACAGTGAGTTTATGAGAGTTTATTCTGATGAAAGGAAGAACCTACAGGGGGTTGATGAGAGCAGCTCAGACACTAACTTTGTGGAAATGTGCAGGCCATGAAGTCAAAGCAGCTTCAGAGCTCTGCAGCACTGCTACAAGTGATGAGCATATGTAATGCTGCAACAATCTAAGTGTAAAACAGCTGCTAATGGCATTTTGATAAACTAGAGACAAATGGAGCATACCTGCACACTTCATAATCAATGTTTTGTTTAGTCTGTGGTAAGGTATGTTTTCACTATCCCTGTAGTAAAAGCTTATAAGGAGGAGCACAGCTGCTTCTACTGATCATCCTGCATCACAACAGAATTTGTCCCCACAGCTGTTTGTAGTAATTCATCACACAGTCGTTCATTCTGCAGGCTTTCTGTGAAATTTACCCAAAATATCAAACACGCAAGTCAAGGTGTTCCATCATAATTATCTGGACCGCTGCAGGTTCAGACTCTCCACACGGTAGACTAGGTGTGAAAACTGGGTGTCTGTGGTGACGGTGAGGGTGGTCATGAGGGTCGTTCACATGTTTGCAGTGCTTTTTTTAGATGTCTGACGAGAGGGTGACGCACATGAAGAGACCCCCCCTCCCTCAGCTTCCCAAACTCCTTAATTTACCCTGCTAGCATCACTGAACTAAAATAGATTCGGATCTGTGTATATGCTGCCTGTAACTCTTCTTCTCCTTCTTTATCAGCATTAGCATTAGCAAAGAAGAGACAATAGCAAACCACCTGTACAAATATGTAAACAGGCTCCGCATGTTTGGTTTAGCATAATGTGTTTTTTTCTGTGATGCAGCTACTGCTAACCTCAACTAATAAAGTGTAAAGTTTATTCTGTTCTTGGTGGAACTGTATCAGAAATATGATTTAATTGCTCATGGGTTCAGTAACGTTTCCAGTGAAAGGCAGAATGATTGAAGTACTGTCACATAGACATTTCTATGGCTCCTGTTTTTGTTTTATTTCTCTTGTGCCTACTAAATAGAATATAAAAAGAACTACAGAGTGACACCAGCATGATTGAAATGAAACACAAAATGATATACTTCTTTGAAGTCAAAATCATGTAACAACAACTACAAATACATAATGCTGGTTAATAACGTGTAATTACATTTAAAGCTCCCTATTTTACAATTTTCCTGTGCTTTATTTGAAGTGTTGATCTATAAGAAGATATATTTGTGGTTTTAAGAACCAAAAACCATCTTAATGTAGTTTTACATCTCATCTCTCAGGCTTCTCTCTGGAGCTCTAGCAACAACAGGCCAGTGAGCCAATCAGAAGAAAGGGAGTCTCTGAGTTTCTCTTCTGATTGGCTGACTGTTTTCTGAATGACCAAATAAAAATATAGCAGATTTCAAGTAAACATTCAGAGTAACCAAATCCTGCAAGGTTGGATGGTGGGTCCAGATGGGCGGGGCTTGGGGCATGGCTGAGGGCGGCAACTGCTTTGTTGTGACATCACAAAGTTCTCACATCACAAGTCCTGACGGCTGGTTTTAAGGCTCAGTTTCTGAATACAGGCTGTGTGCATTTCTCTGTGGACTGAGCACTTTGACACTTTCACAGTATTAATATAGAACCTAGACCTGCTTTATGATCAAACAACACTTGGACATTTACCTTTATACCTGGGAAAGAGGGGATCTTTAATAGAAAATGCATATCTAACTCCTACAATGTTTGCTTAAGGGAAAAACCCACAATGCATAGCACTGTGATGTTAAAATGGCAATGACAGATAAAAAGTAATTAAATCAGAGTCTGAAGACAGAAAGTGACAGAACAGAGTCCTCGAATGTTAAGTTCTCATGGAATTAGCAAGCGCCAAAGTGTGTGAGTGGGGGAAGTTGGACTAACTAACCAGAAGCTTGGACAAAGATAAACGTGAGGAAAAGCACAGAGCTGTAAGAGATTACTGGAACTATTCAGACGTGTAATACTTATGCGTGTAAAATAAATATGTAAAAAGTTAACGGTTAAACATTAAAAATGTATTTTTTTTCCAACAATATCTTAATTTATTTTAGAACAATTTAACACTCCAGATGCGATTGCCAATATGCATGTGTGTGGAACATACACATCTGTACATACAAAGCAACCACCAGAACATAATACTCCCAGCCCCAACCCTGTAAAACATACATGCCTCCAAACCCAACTATAAACAAGAAGTCAAAATTAAGCAGAATACAAAAACCACCACATGAATAAATAAAAAAAACACTAACAGAGAAAGTAAATATAGAATAAAGAAAAATATATATAAATGTAAAAAAAGAAAAAAAGAATTAGCTACGATACAAAGTTGTTGGTTGAGGACCTACCGTACCATACGTTTCATGCAGGTGTTATGGCTGTTGTTTTGGACCCAGAAGCAGACGCAGACACAGTTGGTATTTGTAGAGAATATGTTTGATTTATTGCGACAAAGGTGAAGTGGTGGTGAGGGCTGGTGACGGAAGGGGCAGGCAGGCAGACGAGCAGGATGGAACGACTGGAGGAATGAGCTGAGGTGGCATCAGTCGATGGCTCAATGAAAAAACTGGAGTCACAGCCAGAGCCAGAGCTGTGACTCCAGGTTAATTATTAGTAACATTAACTCAAATATATGAATTAACCTCTCTTCTGAACTGCACATACTGTACGTGGAATCAGACTATTATAGTTTAAGAATCTTTCCGATGCATTATAATGGATAATGCAACAAGCACGGCTCTGTCCTGTCAAATCCAACCAGCTGGGTGACATGGCTTTCCCACATACACACACCCACACACACACAAAAACACCCACACTACATACATGCACCTGAAAAAAGGCTGAGGTCCTGAATTCCTTCAGCTTCTCCTCAGACTGCCGTGGCCTCAACTCCACAAAACAGTTACCTGAGGGGTTTGTAAACATAGAAATGCACTTTGACTCGTAGTATATGTGTTTCAAGATGGATCCAATGCAGCTCTGTTTGTTAACACTGTGAGATAAAAATCTAAATTGACAACGTGACAAAATTTGGGTCAACTTCACTTTCAACTTTGCAAATCTGCCATGTTTTGTTGATTTATTCTGCTCATTAATTATCCATAAGTCATCTTTAATTAGCAGGGAGATTATTCATGTGAAAACAACTTCCCCCTAGATAACAGACTTCAGCACTGTTTCAAAGCAGATGACAGACAGATTATCATTGGATCAGATTCAGCACCAAAGATCATCAGCAGCTGCACAAGACACGGGAACACTGGAGAGAAAAACTTCCGAGGTGAACTCGTTTTCCGTTAATCGAGCGATAACTTGGCTGAACTGTCCCTGGATGGAGGGAGAGTGAGTTGGCCTGTTACTACTCAAATCCTGCCAAATTACCATGCATTCCCATCACTGCTGTTCTGCTGGAACCTGCACCAGTAACAGACCTTACTGTGAGAGTCCACTGCTGCCTGTGCAGTATGTTACCTCTCTGCTTTCTCACTGTGTCTCTCTCCCGATGGAGCCAAACAGGGATGTGGTTCCATCGACTTATATCAAACTTTACCATCACATGACACAAACAGCCCTTCCATCATTTACACACACACACACAGATTTGAGCCTGGCCCTGTCCAGAGATACAGTCCTATCAAACCTGGTCAGCTCTGAGTTCGTCAGTTCACACCTGCTTTAAGATGCGTCTCCAGTGTGATCGGATCTCACTTCCGAGCTTCATATGCAAATAAACAGGTATGCGTTGTTGTTTTTAGCCAATCTAACAGACGGGTCCGTTGTGAATGTGTGTGTGTGTGTGTGTGTGTGTGTGTGTGTGTGTGTGTGTGAGGGAGTGAGTGGGGCATGGAAGGGTTGAATGAATCGTTGCTCTGCTCACAGCTCTACACTGAAATGAAGTTTTATCCATTTGAAACAGTAAACGGACCTCCGTTGAGTAGGCGGTCCTTCAGTGTGGCCCAGGACGCATTTGCATTCACACTGTGGCCTAGACCACCTCCGAATGTGGTCTGAGGGATCAGATCTCAAATGTGTCCTCAATGGGTGGGTGTGTTCACACCTGGACTTAGAGCTGACCACTTGTGATCGGATCACCTGAAATGCAGGTTAATACCAGGTCTGAACTGGGCCTCAGAGGCAAAGTCGCTGCTCCCAAGTGCTGTGAATGTTTAATCATAATCAAAAAGGCATTGAAACAAACTAATGAAAACTCCTGTCATACTGTCATTGTCACTAACTGTTTGGCAGTGTCAACATTTCAAATTGGCTCGGATTGTTAAACACTGAGGATTACAGTGGGATCCCTGTGTTGCGTTAAAGAACTCAATGAACTGGCAAAATACACAGTAGATATGAACACAGCAGAGGACAGTTTAAACTGCCTCTCACTGATGACTGATGAGCGGTCCTGAATCAGGCAAAACTATTTACATAAATACATAAACACATCACTTATACGGATCTATATATTGATTGTTTCCTGAACAGCTCGTGAACAGCAGATGATTCATTTGTGTTTTAGCTTTTGAATTCACAGTAAAACAACATACCTGTCCTTTTCTTTCAGAATACAAATGAGCCACACCACTACACCAGAGTCCACATGGAAGTGACTCTCATGAAGGAGTCTCATTCGTTTGATTGACAGCTTCCTCCCCGGGCTGATTGGATCGTACTAACGGGGAAAACGGCTCAGAGATCATTATAAACCAAAAAGATGAGGTATGAAAGAAACTTAGTGTTCACTTCACAGTGAGAGTCACCTGTGATTGAACCTCCAGGTCCCTCACATTTAGAAAAATTTGAAAAGTGATAAAAAACAATGTGAATGTCGCATCTAGTGATTGGTATCATTAAGATTTTAACGGTGCTACTACTTTTACCGATACTGCTTATCGATCCGGTACTTTAACGCTTCTCTTATCAGTACTTTTTGTTATTTTATAAGAAAAAAAAAAGAATTAAAAACAAAATTAACATATTTTCTCACATGTACTCAATTAACATTCTTCAATTTTAACAGGGGTGTGTAGATTTCTTATATCCACTGTATATACAAAAAATACATATACAAAAAAAGAAAAATTACCCCATAGAAAAATATAAATGAGGTTTTTGGAGCCACAGTCTGTAACGACCGGGAACGACCTTTGTTCACTTGTGTGTGTGTGTGTGTGTATGTGTGTGTGTGTGTGTGTGTGTGTGGCCTGCTGTGCACACTTGCATGCCGTGTGGTATCTTCGCCCCCATCCCTCAGTAAGTCATTTTGCAGGTATGTTACAGTAGTGGTATGTAATGCTTTCACCCTGACCATTCAGACTAGGCCTGGAGCAGGAGAGGGCCACAGCGCAGTTTATGTTATTTCATCTTTAAATCATGTGGTGCGTTCACTGAGAGCGGTTTCCGCTCCACACTATGAAAAACAAGCTCTTCCTCGACTTGTAAAGCGCATTCGATGTTGAAGAATTATTGTACACTTATAGGGAACTGACATCTAAATGACAGCAGAACATCATCAGCGGAAGACGGGTGGCCGAGGCAAAGACAAGTCCATGATAAAAGAAAATAAAAGGTCCTGAGACCCTGAGACTGGACTTATAGCCTTGCAGCCAGAGAAAAAACAGAGGCTACTGACAAAAACATTACAGTGAAACAGTCTTCCAATAACTAAGGGTTTAAAGGAGATAACTAAACAAATCTGAAAACAAGCCAAGAAGGAAAATATAAATCATTTTTATAGTGACAATTCAATTAAGGCAGAGTATGATGGTGTCAGAGAACAAACAGGTCACTTGGCACATTGATTGAGTTTCCTGGAGGGAAACGTGCCTTGTCTCCACATGTCTGATGCCCGAGCGGAGCAATTGGCAGAGTCGCAACACGTACAGAACATAATCATGTGCTGAAGCCAGAGGGATTCACAACTCCAGCTGTGCGGTGACCTACTTACCTGCGTGACCCGCTTTGTTTTACGTTAAAAATGGATGATAGAGAAGCCCAGAGACACCTGGAGGAGCAGAGGAGCGCTACAATGGAGATGAGAAACACAAGATAAAAAAATAGAAAATCATTTGCAAACATGAAGAAGCAGGTCACTAACACAGATTAAATCAATGATGTGTCCAAGTGGAGGGTGTGGATGTGTTGGGTTATAGCTCCAATGCATCTGGCTCCCTTCACATGTAACACTGTGGCTGTACTGGACAGCTGCTTGCAGTGAATGTGTAAAACTGTCTCTACACACAATGCAAAGATGACCTATCAAAGGTAAGTGAAAACATTTAAAACATGAGCTATAGTATATTATACTTCCATATGGTTTCCAGCGCTAATTTACACTTGATAAGATTTCTTAAAATATCTACCAGAAGTCTCAATTTTTGTTCGGTGTAGTTAAAGCAATTACATACCACTTTCATAGATCCCTTGAATCTGATGTCAATGTGTTGTTTTCCCATATCAATACTCTCTCCAGTCACAAATTTTACCATTTTGGATCTATGAAAATTTCCATATCTGAGTACCCCGACACCTTGGCAGTGCCTGACTCCGCCGAGCTCCCGGTCTAATCCAAAAATTGGCAAAGGGGAGGGGCGGAAATTAGCTATAAAGACCGAAAACAGGCTGCAAACATGTTTATTTCTGCTGGAAAGCTGGACATTTTAACGTGGCAGTCTGTGGGGATTGACTCACTGTTGGAGCCAGACTCTAGTCGAATAATTGCAGTTTTTGGCACTTCAGTGTTGGCTTCATTTTTCAGCCCTGCAGGTCGTCGCTTGGTAACAAGCCGTGACCTAATCCCAGATGTCATTCAGAAACGGCAGGTTTGACGGCAAAAATCAGACGCTCAGATCAGAGTTGCTCTCAATTCACTTCGAGGATGAGATAAACAGGCGGCTTAACAGGAACACAGTGGTCTCACACAGTAACTGTGACGTGTAACTTCCTGTACTATCTAACCAAACATGGCACGTGTACTGTTTGCGTTGTTCCTAGACATGAAAATTTCACACAGTCACATACCAAGAGAGACAAGCAGGTTTTGAGGACTTTGTATAATGGAGTGTGGACAATTTACTAAAGGTGATCATTGATCAACTGGCAATTCACTTTGGTCCTTACTGAAACGTGTCACTACTGCCATGAAGCTTTGTAAAGACACACATGGTCCTAAGAGGATGAATCAAATTGATTGCCACCATGAGGTTGGCATTTTTGGTTGTGAGCGAAATGTTTCTGCACTTCTGGATTCACTGTCACGACATTTTATAAAAATGTTTGTAATACTCATGGTCCCCAGAGGATGAATCTCGGTTACTCTGACTTTTCATCTTGAACCACCAACAGTGTTTGTTCAACTTTGTGTTCATCACTAATGAACAAATGTAAGCATGCTAACACTAAACTGCTAAATATCTACTGTACATGCCCACTCCAGCCTTTCTCCTGTCTGCTGCAGTGGAGATGGTATGTGTGCCTTGCTCTTTCTACAGAATATCAGTCATGTAACTGAGTCACATGATGCCCCAGATCTACCTTGGTGACGAAAGCAACACTGCAAAAAGCCGCCCAATCTGTTATCCAGCCTTAAATCCTTATTATTCAAAACCATCTCCATCAGGTATTATATTTGTCCTTTTAAATAATACTTTTCATCATGAGTCCATAAAACAAACTCTTGTATAAAATCGGGATGGGTGCAGTAAAATGCCCTATTTTTCCATCTTAAAGAAAACAAAACCAGTAGTGTGATTTTTTTTCAGTGGCACATTTCTCTATTTCTCAGAACTGAGAAATGCATGCCACCAATTGTTAAAAAAAATACAAGTGATGTAAATATCTTTATAACTTTGTGTGTATAAATGTAGGATTTACTGACACAACACTTCAGTATGAGACCAAACATGCTGTCAGAGGCATATCAGTCATATGTGTGTATGTGTATATATATACTATATATATAAATATATATATATGTGTGTGTGTGTGTGTGTGTTGTATATAGATTCTATATGTGTATATAAATATGTATGTATGTATATATAAAGATAGATAGATAGATAGATAGATAGATAGATAGATAGATAGATAGATAGATAGATAGATAGATAGATTGAAAGACAGACATGTATGTATATATGAATGTATGCATGTATATAAAGCATATATAAAGCATGTATATAACCTTGTGTAACCTTCTTGTCAGTTTCTGATTCCCAGACAATACCTGTGTAACATATAATATACTATTTTCAGTGGCACAGAATTGCTCCATGTCAGACAAATTTTCATTTTCACTTTTGGGAGTCAGTCCAGTGTCATCCTCCAGGTAGATAAATTTACCACCAGCCTGACATGCAGCTTTTTCTCAGAATAGGCTGCACAATGCTCCCACCTAATGGTAGCGTTCATGCTCTGCAGTTCATACAGAGCTGTTTCATGCTTTTTTTGCAGTGTACAAATCAACTATATATGTGTGTGTGTATATATATATATATATATATATAAAGCCATTTTCTTGCTACTGAAAAAAAAAAAAATGCAAGAATAGAAACATATAATTATCTATTTTCAAATCTAAAATGTCCCACGCTGGAATTCTGGCACAGTGAACTTTAAGCCATGAAACAGTTAAGTTTGGAGGTACTTTTTAAACGTTTCAAATTTCAAAGTAGAGCAACTTGTACTCTGCAGAAAAAAAATGTATTTAAAATATCTGCCCTTTAAATGTAGAGAGGAGTATGAAGTAGCACAACATGAAAACATGCCACTGTTCTGCTACAACACAGTCCTGGACTCAAAATAAAATGATTTAAGTAGTGTTATTCAAAAAAGATTGTGTGTTGCGTTTATTATTGTAACTTAAATGACGATCTGACCATAAATGAAGACACATTTCTTGCCTCTATAAAAGTCCAAGGAAAGACTGTCACCGTTTTTAGTCTAGAGCAGAAAATGACTTCCAGTGTTTTGAATTTTGATAGAAATCACTCTTCCACTGTCATCAGTTGAAGTGGGTTGAAGATCTGGTACACTGTGGATTTGGTATTCAGACTACTCAGACTAATGTCCTTCATGTCATAAAGCCACCTGATTGGTGAATCAAAAGAGCACTCAACACAAGCAGACAAATCCTGCTGTTTTCCTGTTTATTTCATTAGCCTTATTAAACCCACTGTGTGGTCTGCATCTTTACTACAGCTTGACTCTCCTCGAGGACTTCTTGCTCTGCTGGGCTTCAATCAGTCTAATACTGCAGAGTTTGATGTCATCACGGGATGGACAGCTCTCTTCTTCTTCTTCATCACTCAGCTGGGGAGCGTCTGCGAGATGGGATAAAGAGAGAAAGGTAGATGCTCAGTCAAGATGGCTGCAAAAACGACAGCCTTGATTTTTAAAGACAGCTGTCACACCTACCCCGTCCTAAAGAGTCAATACTGGAAAGCAAAATAGTGTGATTTTACTTAAATTAACATTGTTGCAGTAGGAAGCTTTAACCTGAGTACACTGATAAACCATCCGGCCCGTTCCTACTACTTTGTACTGACGAACAATTCACTGCACTGATGATCCTTCTCATTACGTTGCTTTGATTTGGCCCAGAGTGAGATTCCTGACTTTCCTGTTTTATGTTTGTTTCCCAATCACTTTGTTCATTGCCTCCATGAAAGTCAATACAACTGCCAGGTATCCCCTGGTATCCTCAACAGGTCAGTGTTGTCCTCTCCCTAACACTTGGCCATTGTTGAACATTAGCTCTTCGGTTGTATTTTTCTAATGCTGGAACAGACTAGCAGCCTTCTAAAGTATGACCTTAGCAGTGTGAAGGCTTTGTGAACATACACCAAAGCCTAATGCTGTTTTCTAAACTTAACTAAATAAACACATATGTTAATACATAACACAGCATAGCATTGTACCACCATGAAAAGACTTATATATGCACTGCTGTTAAAGCGAACATTAGCTATGTAGCAATAGCAAAACTTAGAAAAAGCTCCTCGGTTATAGGCAGCTGGAGGAATCCTGAGTCAGTCCTCACCTGTAGGGGTGGTCGGTCTCTTGTTGTTACTCAGCTCCATCGTATTGAAACTTTCCAGCAAACTGTAAAACTAGGAAGATGCAAAGGCAAAGGTTGTGGAGGTTAACACATGAAACAGACTACACCTATAAGACAACTTGAGTCTTTTCTAAAGAGACTGGAAGCTGAGAGGTATCAATTGAAACTAGAATTGCAACTAAAATATATATTTTTAAATGAACAATTTACACCAAATTTGATTCCTGACACTTAAAAACCTTACTTACAAACAACTGATGTAAGAAATACTTAGTAACTAAGTCATAAATGCATTAGAGAACTTGGAAAACACCATTTTGATGAATACTGTCCATCAACCTTCTCATATAACTTTTGCTCAAACAGAAAATGTGTTTTCCAAAATGTCAAGTGTTTCTTTAATAGTTACATAAAATGAAATACTTAGGAAAGGAAATAGTCCAGTATAAAGATACTGACAATCTGCACAGAATTGAGGTTTTTGTAGTTCAATAGATGTTTAAAGATTGTATTATAACATTATAATAATAATAGCAGCACAAAATGTTGGATAGATCACAATTATGAAGAACAGAAAATGTTAAATGAAAAGTATAAATAAATAAACGTGAAATAAATCATTAAATACAGAAATAAATGTAGAAATATAGAAGTAAATACATAAATGAAGCTAGAAATGCATAAATTAATAAATGTAGAAATAATTAAATAAGTGCAGAACTATAGAAATAAAAAATAAGTAAATGCAGAAATGCAGAAATAAAGAAAAATTGCATTTTTCACTACCAAAATGTATTTATTTTGCATTTATCTATGTATTAAATTATTTATTTCTGCATATATTTATTTATACTTATGTCATTGTTTGTCCTTCTTATGCAATGGCCTGTCTTATCCTTTTTGGATTGGTCAGATGCAAACAGAACAGAGTGGCAGAGAGCAAACAGAAAGTGTAAGAGATTTGTAGCACCGTCTCTTGGTCCATGTCTCTGGTCTCAGGTGTCTGCATCGATGTGCTTTGCAGTAATGTCGATAAGGGTGTGCTGATGTCTCTCAGTTTGTCTGTGCAGTCAGTACATTTTGGCCAGCGGAACCCCTGAAAAACAGTCAAAAGATTTGTTGAATACATCAGTTTATTTTGGTAAGAGTCCATCTGTGCTTTCCCATTGGTCACAAAAGAATAATACTGGCAAATGAAAATGCTAATATGATGGCGGTGCAAGATGGAAAAATCAGGGGATGATTACAATTACCCTTTATCCTGAAGGGAACATGGATATTAAGGGAATCATCAAAGTCAGTAGGATGAATCCTCTTGACCTTGAATGTCTGTACAAACCCTGCTAGCCAGCGATCAATCATATTTATCAGGTAAACTACTCCAGGATTGGACCAAATTGCTAGTGTTGCTATCTGTGATTAATTACAATAGCTTAGATGTAGATTAGATTTTTTCTTCCACCATTTAGCCATGCCAGTGGTGTGGCTGTTAGATTTGTGGTTTCGAGTGAAAGGTCTCTGTAGTAGGTGAATGGACTGCCATAAAATTTGGTGCAAACATTAATGCTCCTCTTTGGATGAATTGTAAACACTCTGATAATCCTCTGACTTTTCATCGAACAACATCAGCTCAACATTTGAATTTGTCCAGTACCTTTCAAATATGCAAAACACATGACATTCCTATAAACCTCAACTGCACTTTGTGTTTAGGGCTAACTAGCGAATGTTAGCATGCTTACGCACTAAACTAAGATGGTAAACATGGTAAACATTGTACCTCATGAACTTCAGAATTTAGCTTTGTCACTGTGAATGTGCTAGCATGCTGACATTAGCTTTTAGTTCAAAGCAGTGAGGTACAGTGTCCCATTTTCATACTACATGCTACTTCTAAGCAAGTTTTGAGTATGTAGCTTGTGTATTTACCTTGGACAAGTAGCAAAATGAAGCATCTTCAGACAAAACAGCATGCATATCTAGTATGCATACTAAATATGGGCGATTAATTTTTTTTTTTGAGTTCTATTGATTTCTTTTTATGAAGTTTAATAGTAAGTGACATTTCAATGTTGCAGTTTGACATCTGACGTCATTCATTTACTTCATTTGCTTTTGGTGTGAATTTTAAAAGTATGTTGATTTTTTTGTATAACGTTACAACGGCATACCATGATAATTTGGTATATAAATTAAGAATGTAGGAAGGATTTGGGACAGAGGTTTAGTATTGTTACAGTGTACTCTCTTGAAAAAACCTGAATAAATCCTTTTAAGAAAGTAGTAAACAAATAGACATCCTAAAACAAATAGTGGGAAAGTTCAGGTCCAGACCTCCACGGGCACGGAGCTCATCCGGAAGTACAGGGTGTTGACCCCCTGCTCAACAGTGTCCAACAGATCCTGAGAATGCTTCAGACTGGCATGTAGTCGTTCAACATGGTTCCCTACAGGCTTTGCCTGGATTTGTTTCTTCAGCTTTTCAAACCTTAAAAGAAAACAGATGTTTTGTTTTAAGACACTCCACCTCTCACACTACATTTTAAAAGAAACCTCTAAACATGGCAGTGAAATGTTTCACTCTGCAGTATATGATAAAATTTTAATGGCCCCATTTGACAGTGTCACAGTTCTTCCTCAGTCATTCTGTCGTTACTACTGTTATTTCTCTTCAGTACAAAACTCTCCCTGTCCCAGCTGTTTAACAAGATTAAGTGCAGATCAGATATTGAATATGTCACTGTGTGACAACACACTTTGAGAATCGCCAAGGTGAAGGGGGGTGGGATGAGAGCGGTGGAGGGTTGTGAAAACATCTCAGGAGAAATTAGCAGAGACATCAATCAGGTCTCATATCACACTACAAGAGAATGCTGTTAACAGAGATTACCTCACCATGCCAGTGATGAATCATCAGTCAAGCCGAAAGCACCTATCAGGAGAAGCTTTCAAGTAATCATAGTCGCCATTATCAAATCCTCCACATGGCCATGGGCATTAAACTACATGTGAGCTCAAAGACAGATGCAGTAATCCAGACTGATGGCTCATTGCATGTGGCAAATCTAGCATCTAGAATAGACTGGGTAGTATGAACAGACATGATACATTGGTTACTTATCCATATTTATTGTCTATGGAGTAATTTATCCTAGTATTGTCATACATTGCTACTAAAGTAAGTATTAAACTGCATCAGAAAACACATAGAAGACTAGATTTTTCTACCCTTTCCAAAAACAATGACATTTTCACAATAGCACATCCATCATGCAGTATTTCCCCAGCGGTAACTTTAGAGAAATGTTAGACTTCTCACAAGGCGTTACTGAGATATCGCATCCACAAGGCCAAAACCACATTTTGTGAGATCACTGTGACCTCGAACTTTGACCTTTGAGGCAGGTATTTATGTCTAACCCCCTCTCTTTGACATGTACAATTGGCCAAGGGGTATTTTAGTACAAAGCCTTGTTTTCAGTCGCTCCTGATTGTAATGTTAAAGTTACTGCATTACATGTTAATACAAAATCAACACTTCCTGTTATGGTTTGAAATTAACAACCCTCTAGCATTTCAGAAACCTTTCATTTCTTAACAGTGTAGTGTCTCATTTCTGGCTGCTGGTGTTTCAGTTGTTGACCTGCTATTCAGATCTGCTAGTTACTGATGACTTCTCTCTCTCCCTCCCTTTCTCCTGCTCTCTTTGCTTGGTGTGTCTTATGTTTAGTTATTACTCTTCCTGCTTTAAGTAATAATGATACATGTAATGAAAGTAGTTTATTCGCTGTAATGGAGGCGAGGCTCAGTGTATTGGAACCGTTTATCCTCTTCCCGTAGTTCCCGAGCAGCTGGGAAACCAGAGTGGCTCAATAGACAATAGGTGTAGCCCTAAGCCCCTGGTCAGTATCCATACACGGTCCGGTCATTTACCAGGTTTATACCCATTTGCAAAAAAAACTCTCTAAATCTAGATACAATGTGCTAAGTTGGAGCCACATGAGGCACTCGGCTGACCAGTGTCAGTCACACAGTCAGTCAGTCAGTCAGTCAGGGACATTCCAGATTTTATAGGGGTGGCCCCTCTGTTACGATCCAGCCAGAATATTGGTTAAACAGTTTTCAGTGTTTCAGCCCTAATTAAATGACATTGTTTTTTAAATAAATGTGTAAAATGTGTTGTGACCATCTGAATTAACCTGCACTTTGGCTCTACAAGTAACACGTGGTTTGCTATTTATTATTGGTTGATTAAGTAAAGATTGAATACAACACCTGAATATGACATGAGGCAGTAACACCTGAACACTGGATAACTCAGACTGTGTAGCAGTGTTTCAGTGACAATACCTTATAGCTGCAGGTTTCTCACTGAACTTGAGTTCGGCACACTGTAGGTCCAGATCAGCCAGGATTTGGGCGTCCTGTTCAATCAGTTCATCGTACTGGGTTTTCTCAGTGGCCAGCTGCTCCTCGGTAGCTCGCTGTGACACCATCTTGTTAACTAGCTTCTATTAAGACAGGCAGACACCACATGATTCAGCCAGACAACAGTGGCTTAAACAAGCTCTCTGGTCACATAATATACTGTAAAAATAATGAGTTTGACTTGCTATCAAAAATGTTGCATTAACCACTCAATGCAGCCATTGGCTTATTTGCAGTGTGTATCAATAGAAATAATAATTATAACAATAATTGTGTAGCATTTATCTTGTAAATCAACAAAGTGCTTCAAAGGACTGCCTTGATACCCATGAACTCACCCAAAATAATATGATTTATCACTTTACACTTTCATGTCTGCATGCTAAACTAAAGCTAAAGCAGCTGGTTATCTTAGCTTAGCATAAAGGCTGGAAACAGGCAGCCTAGCTCTGTCCAAAAGTAACAACATTCAGTTACTATATTTCTTGACTGGGCACAGAAACTTGATATCTGGCAACCTCAAGTGACAAGATGCCAGGAAATCGCTGCAATTTGTTATTTGCTGTTTTTGTTTCCTAACTGCCAATAAAACCACAACCTGTTGTTTTTGTTCAGTTTTTGTACAGATTGGACAAATAATGTTGTACTTAGGGAGCTGTGGAGGTGCTGGAAGCCATAGGTCATTACCTTTGGACAGAGACTGGCAAGCTCTTTTCCCCCTTTTTGTTTTTATACTAAGCTAAGCTAATCAGTTGCTGGCTTTAGCTTCATATTTACCAACAAACATAAAAGTGGCATCAGTCTTTCACTCTTAGCAAGAGAGCAAATATTTATTATTTAGTGATTTCCCAAAATGTCAAACTATCCCTTGAATTAATCTCACAAAAGGACAGGATTGTATAATTTGTTATGAAGAGTTAACAAATAAATCTAAATTTTATACCAACTACAACTTCATGAAAAATAAATTCAGCTGAGAAATATTTTCATAAGAAATACTGTTTGATCACAGCATCATGTAGTATAATTATATAGATATAGAATACAGTAGGTTTTTAGAAATCTTGGCTGTCCAGGCTCATCACTGTTTGTGTAACTTAATCAAAGCAACAATGATGTGAACACAATGAAACATGGTATCAACCCAGCAGGCTCAGGACATCAATGTTAAGTCACAAAGATGTTGGACTGAAATGTAGGACAGATGTTAAATGTTGTTTGGATGTCAAAACCCAACGTTTGCTAATTGACATTGTGACATTTAGCAGACGTTGGGTTTTGCTAACAACTAGAATGTTGGTATTTTGGCGTTGGCATGAGACGTTTAGAGGACACTGGAATTTGGTTACTTAACAACACAACTTAAAACCAACAAAATATCATCACCAGCTGTCGTCAGTATTCTACGTCAAATTGGCATTAGACATTGTCCCAACACTGAATTTTGGTGCCCAACATCACAACCTACATTCAAAGAATAATGGCCAGCTGCGTGCCTGCAGGGAATAACCAGATAAATCTGTAGTTAGTTCCTGTGCCAGGATTCAAACACATGAGCTGCTGATGTGCCCCTTGCTTTTCTATTTTTCTATTTCTTATTGTGTATTTTGCAGGGAACCTGTCTGCTACAACTGCTTCATTGATAATGAATATAAATGTGATTTGAAGTGAACTGACAACCTGGACATCAGCACAGCCCAGAGCTTCACTCACAGGCTCCATATCCTTGACTGGTTTCATGTCATACCCTGAAGCACCACTGAGGTCATAACACTGCTGATCTGAGGAGGCACACACAGCACATGTCAACACTCTAACAATTTCATTACATAACTTATTTAGGTTTACAGCATTGTGGCGTGTTAAGCAGAAGGGACAGGTAATACAGAGCTCACACTGCTCTGGCACACTGAAGGAAGTTGCTGCACCTTCAACAGAATCTGGACGTGCTTCCTCTTCTTCAGTTTCCTGCATATGAAAAATGATACGCAAGAACAATAAATGAACCTTAATCACTTTTACTTAAAAATTGATTAACATTATTTGTCTTCATCAAAATCTCCGATTAGGTTCTTTTCCACTCTTACCCGCTCTTTCATCCTGCTCTGTCCTCGTGGGCTCAGACGCCCAAATGTTTCCATATCCTTTTTTAGCTCCTTTACTTCTGTACTCAGTTCACACAGATGACCAGACATTTCTCTTCTTGTTTCCATTGTCTCATGTTCCACCTGAACCATCCTGCCCTGATGGGGTGGAAAGAAAGAGAAGAACAAAGAGCATCGCATTTTTAATCTTCGAAAGACCTGACGCAGGTTTGATGATTGGTTTTATTTAACCCTGAGGTCCACATTACGACTTTTCCGTTTTTTCATACCTTTGTGTTTTGCCTTATAAAATTGTCATTTTTAGCAAAGCTTCACTAAGTGCTGCACAGATTCAGAATCAGCACAACATCAGCTAATAATATATGCCACTCGAGAAAGACTTCTGTACAGTGTAATATGGGTAAGTAGCCCATAAAACAAGAAAAAAACAAAAAACGGACCTTGAAATTTTCCTTATTTTATAGATAAAAGCTGCAAACTATAATAACAAAAGAAAACTTCAGCATAAAAAGTTTTATACATTTCTTTGGGTTGTTCTAGAGGTGATTTGAACTTTCTGTCTTTATCTGATCATGAGTTCTGCTCATTTTACCCAGTGGAGCTTCTGAAAGCATCCCGAATGCCTCCAAACAGCAGTCTGAAATCCACATCAGACCTCGCCGTAGTCAGGTTAAGCTAAGTTTGTGCTGGTGAGGTCTTACCAGTGTGCCGTCTGCAGCAGCTTCTGCCGACTGAAGCATTTTGGTAACATTGTCCACCTTTGCCTGTCTATCGGCAACCGCACACTCTCTCTGCTCCAGGACCTGGTAAATATCACGGACCTCCTAACCACATTACAAAAACAAAACATTAGCTGAATTAGAGAACGGTTCAGTATTGTGGATCCAAGGGCCTGCATCTCAGTGTCCTGCTCTTTAGGGCTGGAATGTAACCTTTACAGATTTGAAGAGTTTTATTTCATTCATATCCATTTTGTAGTTGGCTCATGAAAGGAGACTGTGCCATTTAATATTAGATTGTATAATCAATTTCATAATGTCACATTTAATAACAACACATTTTGTTTGCATGACAGTGGTGATGTCACAGCCCTCTCACCTTTCAGCCAATCATGTACTCATGTCTCTCCTCAGCTAGCAAGTACAAAACCTGGTGCTAAAAAACTCTGCTACTAAATCTGTCCAGTTATCTCATACTGAGGAGCCAGTTGTAGCAATGCTTACTAGCTCCTGCTGGATAGAGCCAAGGCAGAGTCATCTCAAGCCCACCTAGGGAGCCTGCTAGGTGGGGTGGGAGGTAGCATGAGCAGCCTTGTTAAGCTAAATAAATAAAAGGAAATGTTCATTCCTGTGTGTAAGTGTTATGTTTATTTACCCTCTTTTATGATAATTAGTTGAGTTTTAATCATTTCTTCAATTATTTCACAATATATAAAAAATAAATATTTCACTCATGTACAGTATTCCACACAACTCATTTATATGAATATCTACTTTATAATTACTTATTCCTTAATCCGACATTCACAGGCCACACTGAGTGCATGCTGAGTTCTTAACTGAGTTCTAAACTGAGACCTAATATCAATGATTTCGTTCGATTGCTCACTAACATATAATCATTTACACAGACACCACAGCTGTACACAGCTGTGTTTGAAAATGTGTTTTCCTCTCACATTAAACATCATTCATACACATACTTGAATTCATTCTATCATAGCTGACAGTTATTATATCAGAAAATAAACAGGAGGAGGAGTTTCAGACACCGTAAGATGATCCAACAAGTTCTACATTTGAAGCATACTTAGGCCATAAACATGCAATTACGTACCATTTCTGTTTACTTTCTATTGATATGTTTAAACACTTGGAATTGTGGGTTAATTTTGAAAAAAATTAATGAAAACAGATAAAATACAACTAGCATGCATGTGTACAAAAGTCATGTGTACAAACACTGGAAACCTAAAAAGACAACATGCCATTATTGTAGTTGTTTTGTACTTCCTCAGCAAAACAACAGCTGCAGCAAATTAAGGCTTGTTTATTCAAGACAAGTTGCAGATGCATTTTTAATGACTAAAGGAGGAGTGATATACAATATTCTTCCATCCTTTTTGTTTTACACTCCTTTGTTTACATGTTTTTGCTCTTTTTGAATGATAGTTTTTAATCATTTATTCCTGTTAGCTCTAATGCAATCTTATTTCACTTTAGTGCACTTAGAAAGAAGCAGAAATAGAGCTACCAGACTTTTATTCTTAATCTTATCAGTATGTACTGTATCACAGATTAAAGTCCTAGGGACACCAATCCCTCCTAATAAACTTCTAAAACCTCCTTTCATATAGAGGTTGACAGTGTATGAAATAGCATAACTCACCTGCTGCAGGTTCTCACAAATGTGGTGATAGGTCACCTGGATCTTCTTTGCCTCTGTGGTCTTCTTCTTCATTTTCTCTGTGTTGTTCTCCAGCTGTCGTATATGCTGACAGCAGAAAATAAAGCAAGAAGTTATAGTCTGTAATCAGTATGTGATAGTAGGATATCAGAATATAGTGTTGGCTACAACTTGAAATGTAAATGAACACATCCAGCATTAGCTGTCCCTCTGTGGTGACACTGGTGCACTTGTTCACAAAGACATGAGAGTTGTGCTGAGCAGGTTTAGTAGATGCCAGCCCAACTTTAGACATAGAGTCAACAGTTTGATGGGCGCCAACGAGCGGAGAAACTAAGTTTGCCTTTTTAGGTTTTACCTTTTTGCACCACATTCACTGCAGCAACTGTAGCAAAAATATGAGTGTATGAGTTTCTTGTAAAACAGGATTTGTGCACCTGCAATGAAGAATTTGAGAAGGTGTAACTGTGTGTTTGTGGAGAGAAAAAAATCTACAAGTGTGCAACTCCTAGAGCATCTTTTCTCTGTGACCTCAAATTTACTATTTTATACAACTACAAATCCTACTGTCACAGGTGCTCAGTTGTTTTGCATAATTGCATAATTAAGCCCCATCTACTTTTAAATGTCTATCATTCAACACAAGCCACTGTATACACTGAACATAAAAAGATTCATCACATGAGCCTGTTGTCGGATCTTAATGTTTATGTTTTATGTTTTTATGTCTTTATTACGGTGGCCGGTTTGACAACACATGTTGCAAATACTCACAACACAATTTAAGTGTTTCTAGGGGGACACTAAAAAGTGATGAACCTGCTGCAATGCACTTGTTGTTCAATGACTTGTGACTTGTAACACATGGATGCATTATAATACATCCATGCAAGTGCGTCCCAGCTGGGTTCATCTTTTTTCTTTTTTTTTTAATATTACTTTTTGCCTTAATTCCTATAGCAACAGTGAGAGATAGAGGATGATATGCACCTACACCTTCATGGTACACGCTCTGCCAAGTGAGCCACCTGGGTGTCCCCCGCATCACTTTATTGTGTCCCCTGGAAACACTTCCATTGTGTTGTGAGTATTTGCAGCACGTGTTGTCATATTGATGAATATGTTTTCTGAATTAGTTTGTGTTTTGTCTATTTCTCTTAAGTTGCAGTGTGTTGAGCCACCGTACTTTATGCTGCATTGCTATAAAAATAATTTCCTCTTGTGGGACAGTAAAGTGTGTGTGAACATCTCACGCACATTTAGCTGAGATTTGCCAGAGCCAAAGTGGATAGCCAACCTATGACGCTTGTGCTTAGAGCGATGGCAACTGTAGCCTCATGGGGAGAGTGTGTAGGACCGGGGAGGTGCTAATAAGTATGTCCAGTGCAGTTAGACGCTGACAGATGACATTAGATACATTTTCGAGCCTCTAGAACAGGCTCTTGACAGCAGTATGTACAATGTTTTTGGGAGGTGGGGACTGTGAGTGAGTTTGTAAGGCTCCAAAATGTCTCTGGAGGGCATACTTACCTGCTTCAATGTGTCTTCATTGTTGTAAGTTGCGGGCTGAAGTTTCATTGCTTTCAGTGACTCCTGCAGCCTCTTTAACTTAGCTTTTTTTTCCTTCACAGCCTGTGCGAGTCTGTTGTGTTCATTGATCAGTACAAACCTCCCCACCTTCTCTTGTTCAAGTTTTTTCTGAAAGATAGGAAAATAAAAAAAAAACAACATAGATTAAATTTTAATAAACTTCCACATTTAGAACATTTAAAACACTTCTTTTCTAATAAAAGTCAGAGTGAAGTTGGTGTGTGGTCATATGGGCACTTAAACTAACAAAAGACAAATAAACCACCAAACATACAAAACAACAACTAGGAGCTTACCTCCAGAGGATGTCCAAGCCTGGACAATGGCTTTTGTCTTGTAGTATATTTGTCATTGTCATCCCAGACCTGTTTTGATGGACTGTTCTGCGCTTCAACCCGTTTGTCTGGAAATGAAAATGGACCTTCATTAAGCCTTTCAGGGAGCTACACTCTGTGTCTCCTTGAGGGTGATTTTATGGAGGACATTTTACTTGATGGCAGTTTTATGAGGGTACGCCAGAGTGTAATTTCATACTTTAACAATATAGTGCAATATATTTTCTTCACTTAAGACTACTTGACCTTAAGGAAAATTAGCTAACATTAACGTGTCACTGGTCATATAAGCAGCTTATGAATTCCTAAAGCACATTACTATCTTATTTTGATGACATTATAAACTTAGTTAACTTACATATATATACACTGTTGCCCATAAAGTTGGAATAATTTTGTTTTCAGTTTAATTGTGGTTTAATTTTCATTGTGGTATGTTTGGAAGAGATTGACTACTAAAGTTTTGAGAAGATATACACTTTATCTGTCAAGAATAAATCACATTG
>NW_019525658.1:3259052-3317266 GCF_002814215.2 Seriola lalandi dorsalis
ATCTATATAGATGTATATATGTGCCTCTGAACAGTGTTCCTAGAGGGCCATTTGTTATTTTATGTGCTCTGCAGATAGATGGCATTGGGAACAAAGGATCTCCTAAAACTCTCTCCAGCACAGCCAGATAGGACGTTTGCTGCAACTGTAGCTGCTCTGTCCTGCCAGAATGTTGTGGAGAGGATGGCTGGTATTGTCCAAGATGGCCTCCATCTTACATTGCACGCATCTCTCAGTAAGTAAGCCTGGTAAGCCCAGACTCCTGCCAACCACAGACTCAGCTTCAGCTTGTCCAGTCTCCTTGTGTTCATGTCTGACATGCTGCCGCCCCAGTAGACTGCAGGATAAAAAAGTTCACTGGCCACCACTGACTGATAAAACATGTGCAGCATTTCACTGCAGATGTCAAAGGACCTGAGCTTCCTGAAGAAAAAAAGGTGCACACCGAGGTATTTATAAGTGTGCATGACTTCAACGTCCTTCCCTCGAATGTTGACTGACTGATGGGGGTGGCTGGTGGTTATCTATACTAACCAGCTGACTAACACTAACTTTTTAAATACCTGAGATTTTGCTCCGACGCAGAGGTGGAGTCCTTCCATCTTTCATCTTTGAAGAAGAATTCACATCCATTTTTATTTCTACCTAACCACTGAAACTAACTAGCTGTTACCTGCTAGTTTACGACAGGTATCGTGTTTTTTATTCCGATGTACTCAATGTTTTGAGAGCTGTATTTTCAAATGGTTCAATTTCAAATGAGTGCATACCAACACCTGCCCCCTTAGTTACTGTTGCTACGCAGACAAGAGCAGGCTGTGTTGGTTAAAAATGCTGTCTCTGAATGACTTTGTTCCAGCTGACTTATTTTAAATTGACAGGCTGAGGAGCCACACATAGCCACATGATATCTAAAACACACCAGTCATTTTTGTTAAATGCTTTATGTTATGTGAAATATTGAAGTTGAAGTTGAAATGATATTTAATTTCAACTGCACTTTCTGTGGTTGGAATACTGTGGCCCCAGTCTATGGGTGCATGACCCCTATAATCTTTTAACAAGCACCATAACTGGTATGTTTATCCCTCTGGAGTCATTAATTTCAAAAATCCCTCTTGAAGTTTCAGGATGGCCACCGTTTCCTGCACAGAATTTTACACATAAGACAGATTTCAATGATTTTGAAATTTAATGACTCTGAGAATGTCAGATTTACAATTGTTGAATTCCATCACAGCTTTATTGGTAATTTCTAATATTTAATGTGAATATTAATGATACACAATGTAATTACAAACCATTTATTATTAATGAACCAAAATTTCTGTAAGAGCAAATAGCTAACATTAGCTCGCTAGCTTGTTATGCTAACCCGCTTGCTCTCTAGGCTAGTTAGCAAGCAAGTTCACAAGTTAGCATACAAACACTGTCAATTTAATTCCACCCTTTGACATTTCAAATGTACATACTTAAAACACTTTACCTTAAAGCTTGGACCTTAACATGAATATTTACCTCAGTGTGCAATTTGTCAAAGCTGATATAAGCTAACTAGTGCGTTATACTACCTGGCTAGCGCGCTAGGCTAGTTAGTGAGCTAGCTCAGAAGTTAGCAAACAAACCTTGTTAATTGAAACACTTAAAGCTTACTTACCTTAAAGCTGGGACTTCATAATGAAGACTTGCCTCAGTGTGTCCTTTGTCAAAGGTAGCCAATATAAGCTAACTAACTTGCTAGTAGTGGGACTGTCATGTTGAGCTTCCTTTTTACAGTATGTGGACTATAAATGACGTCTACGTTGTTAAAATGTATCGTTTGACACCTGGATCATTCATTTGGGAAAACTGTGTGTGAACTTATTGCAATAAAATATTTTTTCATGTGAGGTCACCATTTAGATTTTTTGCTTGTGCTCAGATTATCCAAATAATGTAAGCTTGGAAATTTGCCCTGACATTTTTGTCATTTTGGACTCTTGGTCATCTGAGCAGCTCGCAGTCCAGCCCCGAGGTGACTGACCAATCAGTGTCTGTTGTCATCCTATAGTGAACGGTCTTATTTTGGCAAGCCCTTTTGTAATTACTCTGTTTGGCTCCTTGCCTTTGTTGTTTGTCACATCTTGATAAATGTTATCGGGCTTATGACATTTACTGCAGCCAGTCACCAAGGAGTGATCAGGATGTTTTGGCTTCACTTTTAGGGAGCTGTCATGTTGTCCATCTTTATAAATAGTCATTGGCTGACTGCAACACTACAGCCAGACTGTGACCTGCTGAGAAGACAGCTGACGGGTGTTCTCACATCTTCAAAAACATTGGAGGGTCAGTATCACCATAGAGTGCCTTTCAGCCATCACACTACTCACACATTTTGGTCTCAATTTCCCCTTCCCTTTATGTTTTATTATAAATAGTAGACACTCAACTTGTAGAGATATATGTTAGCTGAGGTCCCATACATATTTTCAGAAAATTTTTGGCCATTATTCGTAGAATAACCTAACAGATATGTCCCCTGTCCTGTCCTGGACTTACACAATATGTACTGTCAAATATGATTTAAATTCAATATTTTGATAAAAAATTACATTTTCTGAAAGGTATGATGTCCCTTTCCTAAACAGGTTTATTTGCTTTCAAATTATAAATAAATATGTAATGTATGTATGTAAATAATGTAAACCATCGCCTTTTAAAGAAACACATACAATTCATACCTCTTTTATTTAGAGAAAACTCTGATATTTTGATACTTTTTTAAGTGCATATTATTTCCCCTGCTCAGTTACTGAACACAGTAGGTTATAAACATATATTTCAAAGTATGATTGAATTATAATTTAAAAATATCAAGATGACAGGGTGGACCAATACATGACAGGGTGGACCAGCACATAACAGAGTGGACACATAAAGAAGAACAGACAAAATATGAAAATGAAATCTTTATCAAAGACCTCCTCCAATGAAAATCAAATTTTAACCTTGTTTAACCTTGTCAACACCATGACTGAGTGTTTCCATCTTGAACTGCAGTGAACCAATGACAGTCTCATAAAAACAGATTCAGACAGCCAGGGTTTCATATGTCACAAACCAAAAGAACCAACGCTGTCAACTTGTGGGGACAGGGGGCGGGGCTAAATAAACCTGAAACCTTGTCAGTACAGCGAGAGTTAGCATTAGCACAACTACTAACATCAGCCTGTCAGCCACTGCCAGTTACAAGCTAACAAACAACATAAACAAATAAAAGATGCTATATATATATAAAAAAAAACTAGTAGTTATGTTTCCTGTATTGTAATACTGCATTCCTGCTAACCTTGAGGGCCCTGGCTGTGGTGGACTCTCTGGAGTTGGGGAGGAGTCAGTAACTCCCTTGTACTTTTTGAAGGTATGCCACTCTTCTTTCGGGGTTTGCATTCCGGCGTTCGCTATACAGACGCGCAGTTTCTGCGGCACTTAGAGGCATGTCCTGAGAAAGGCAATGATTTCATGACTAAATTTAAAAGAAGACACTCACTTGGACATTGTTGCAAGTATACTATTGTGTTTGTTCATGGCAAAGCTAGGACAATAGGAATATTTTTATTCACTTTCAAAATAACTTTGATGAGTATTAGACTTATGATTTTTTTTCTTTATGGATGAAATATTTTTATTCACTTTCCATCACTGGTATAATTGACAAGATACTGCTGAACTACAATTACAGTTGTGTTGTGTTGTAAATCTGAGTGTCTAAACAGAGAGCGGCACAGACAAGCAGACATATACAGACACACACACACACACACACACACACACACACACGCAGGAGAGAAGCCACTCCTGGCAGATCATCACACAAGGCGATGGTCCTTTTACCTTCATTGTTGCAGAAGAAGCGACGCTCCACTTATCCAGGAACACATAAAAAGCTCTATGTTTAAAATGCATGAGGTTATTATAAAAATCAGCTCCATGTCTGAATGAAAAAGAGCAGAGGAGCAGAATCGCTTGTTGACTATTCATGTTGGCCTCTGATTTGTAGCTCAGAATCAGAGATATAGGGAATTTCTGACACAGATTATAGCTCCCACTTGGCAAAAATAATTTCACACACATCAATTAATTGACGGCAGTATGGCAACAGTTACATCAAAGTAAATGTTTACACACCTTAAGTTTTTTAAATTTAATTTTATAATTTATTTTCTATACACTGTTTGTTTCCATCTAGTTTCACTTGGAAATTAAGTGCCTCAAATATGTAACAACAAAAGTAGCTAATTTACACACAACATGGTTATCATGAGGGTTACCCATCTCGGAATATTGCATAAACTCTCCCAAGTCAGAATAATGGGTGTTCTTCTTGTTCTTCACATTTTGCCAACATTTTGTGAATGCAGTTTAATAGCTGATTAATAACTGATGTATCTGAAATACTTAAAACATCCATTTTGCAAATAGTATCAGGAATGACCCATAGCTCCAAGGACCAGAATCAGCCCAATCAGCCCAATCAAAGCTGATACTTAGAAAACTGAAGCAATTTAAAACCTGACAGGAGCGTGTCAGAGATGGGAATAGTCGGAGAAAAAATGTTTGGGTTCAATGGTGAGGTAAGAACAGCAGTGAAATAAACCTTTAAATGCACAGAAATGTATGTAAGTGCATTTCTTGGCAGCTACAAAATCAGCTCTGTCGAATAACACTTTCTGAAAATAAGACTCACTGACACTGAGAGGATCTTAAACATTACTGTGACACGTGGTTCAAGCTGTTTCACAGAGACCATCGGCTGTACACAGAAAAAAACATCACACACAAATGGAAACAACTCAAATGTGTAGGTTTAAATCAGCATGTGTACGTATTTATTAAGCAGAGCAAAAGAGCACTCACAAGTTCAACTATGTTCCTTTCCAATCACTAAAATTGAAAGCACTAGCTACTTCCTGAAACTGAAAGCACAAAATAAAAATACAAAGTGAAATGAAAATGATTGAAACTCACAAATGCATAAAGGAGTTTAATTATGATCATATCTTGTCTTATATAATCATGTCATACCTTACCTACTAGTTAAACATCTTCTATCATGTTTTACATATTACATTGAATAGTCTGTCACCTCGTATGATATCGTCAATAGTGATTATAGCTGCCATCTTCAGCTCATTCTTGGTCAAAGAGCTTTTTGTCCTGTTGGCTCTTCTCTCTGATGGCTGAAAATGGCAGCAACCTTTTGGTTATTCATAAGAAATTAATAAAAAGTTGATACAGGGAAACTGCTGACTTGCAGAAAGTCACTGTACATTGCAGATATAGTTTTATAGGTCCTTTTTTTTTTTTTTACAGGTAACCCAGTCCACGTCGCCTGAAGTGGCAAAAGAGAGGGATGGTGATAGACAGACAGACAAACTGTAAACAAAGAAAAACAAGTTTATTATCAAACAATGTTTTGCAAAGACATGAAAGATAAAAACATATAAAAGTTAATAACAAACTGAGAAAGAATATAGTGCACTGGCTTCAAGCTACAAGTAAGCAAACATACTAATGTTAGCTGCAATTTAGAATGGAATTAACCACTGTGCAAATGAGAAATCTTAAAGCTGCTCTTATCAATATTTTTGTATTAACAATGGTTAATGGTTAAACAGTTCACTTCCTGTCTAGCACAAAGTAGCAGACAGACACAGTTGTAGAATAGCTGGAGCATTTATCGGCTTAAGAGCCAGATATCTTATATTTCTCAGCAGTTGTTGGAGACCAAAACAGAGCAAAAGTGAGAGTGACTTAGATTGCCTGTGTACCAAGAAACATGATTTCAAATGAATGCTAATGTTACACGTTCACCATATCATCTTTAGAAGGTCATAATGTGTTTACAGTTTGTTCCACTGCTCCAAAAGTGGCTAAGAGGATGTAGTTATTAGCTAGACGGCTTGAAATGAGTTTAAAAAGGCACAGAGCTCATGCCTTCCAACATGGCAGCTATTGTTACTACCTCAAAAAAGTAATTCAGTACGAATGAATGAATCTTTAGTCTGCAGCCACACTACTCCGACAGTTTAAATGTCAAGGCAGGTTTCACATTTGGCCACAGTGGAATAAGTTAACTCACATCAGGTCTTCAGGTAGCTAATCCGATAGCTAATGTCCAACACCTGCTGGGACATCACTAACTGTACCATATAAAGTTTAAGGGTTGAGTTTTGCTCAAAAGCTTTATAATGAGGAAAATGAGAAAACTGAATGTACTGTACCTGTATGATAAACATTGTGACAACGCCTGCGCCTGTGCTGAGATAGTTCCTGGCAAACCAATTCTTGAGTTTTAGGAGACAGCCCTAAAAGACAAACATTTCTTATTCGTTATCCTTGATCTACAGTTTGTAGATTAGTGACAGAACAGAGATCACACTTTTATGTCAATGTCCTGTTTACAGTTATATCAACAAATAAAATAAAAAACTCTTGATTCGACTACAAGCAGAGGCAGCAGCATCGGCCAGGTTTCTTCCAAAATCACTGTTTGAGTCTTCGAAACATAGCGATCTCCTGCTAGCAACATTAGCACTGCAGCTTGTGAGTGGTAAATACTAAAAAAATACTCAGCTGCAACAAGGAAGCAACAATTAAAAAAAACATTAAAATATCATCATATTTGTTGTTTCCCAGTATGACTATCTTGTATACCATCAGCTGCATGCGTCAAAGACTGGTGGAACGATGTAAACATCACTGGCAAAAGTGTTGCGTAACATCAAGTGTTAAATGAATTAATACAATCAGCTCATATCAATGTTTCTAATGTTTCACAGCAAAGTCTGATGCTAAATTGTAAAAACATCTGCATTTTTGATATTTTGTTATCTACAAGAATTCAGAGATGAAAAGCTCATACACTCTGTCGACATCAATTACACGACTGAAAGATGGGACAAGAAGACTCAAGTCATATTAAGGAAGTGACAGGGAAGTAAACGCCTCTCCTGAAGAAGCCTCAGTTAATCTGTGCTCTCGGTCGAAGGTGTGAAAACAAGACAGAAGCACGATGGTTGAATTCAAGTGGAATAAATGGATTAAAATCTCTTCATTTTTTAGAGAACATTACAAGACTTCACTGTTGGTGCTTTAGTAACTACAACCTTAGAACAGCTGAGTGTGTTTGTTTGATGTTAACAGAGTTTAATGGAGTCTTAAATCAAGGATAAGATACATTTACAAACATCTGTTGTATTTTATCTAACATCGCAGTGACTGTAAAGACAGTCCTACTCTGAGACGATGAAGGTCCAGTATTCCTGCAGCTGGTACCATACGGGTCATATCCAAGGGCAGAGACAAGTGACCTCTATGGTGGTTTTGTTGGAGCACTCGTTGGAGTTGGATATTATCATTTCATTTATTTTTTTCATGTTTCTTTCTAATCTTCTGAGCAGCTGTCACAGGACTACGTCTCTCCTTCATTTTCAGAGATGGAGATGAAGTCACTCTGCCTTGTAAAAAAATGTGACTCATGTTGTCTTTCTCTCTCAATGTCTCCATCTTCACCAGTGATTGGCCAGGAGGACGATGATAAGTTTATTGTGTTCCTATTTTATTTTATATTGAATTTCATATTCAGCCGTACCAAACGGAAACAGAACAATCAGTGTTGCGTAATCTCCTTGATTCAGATCCATTCACTAATTTGAATCCCACATGAAGTTAGAAAATGGGATTTAACGTGGGTCAAACGTGAAGATGTTTAAAACACTGCATACAGTATCAGTGTTTGCAGATTCATTTTTGTGTGGTTGTCCTGGTCTTCACAGTGACGATCACAACAGCCGACATCTGTGAGGTTGTTAGTGTAGATGTAGGGGTTTTTCTGACCTTTTCACTTAGGACAGAAACTTACAAATCATGATTCACCTTAGTTTTATGAGACCCTCGTGCAACTTGATCATCTTTTATTTATCTTCTATTGCTGGGATTTTATTTCCACAGCTCACACATAAACCTGCTCCTTTGTTTTTTAGAAATCTGCCCTTCTAATATAAAAAACATAGATGTGTATAAGAGACAGCATCAGGACAATGGCTGCCTCCCTTTATTTATACAAATCATCAGCCAGATACAGCTGAGCTTTTGATCATTTATAACACATGACCCAGAAACCTTCACCGCCACAAACTCTTCTATTGGTATTATTGATATTAGTTACATTGGCTATTCTACTCTGCTATTATAACGGCAGCTTCACGACTTTAAATGCAGAGAGTTTAGTTTCTGTTGGTCTCTGTATTGGAAAATAAAAGCTTTTGCTGTAGTGGTGAGTGGTTATTGACCCATATTGGACACATGTCCATCTGCAAGGTGACGTGCACGTGCATCAGCATTAGTAGAACAACTAAGCGGAACGCTCTCACTCTCTCTGAAAAGACCCGAAGACTGGGTTTTTATTTTGCACCATGTTCTGTGTGTGGAAATGTCCTTGGCTGTGCTCTCGGTATGTGTGAGTGTGAATGGGATGTATGAATGTGTATGAATGGGTTAATGTGGCATTTAGTGTGAAGCGCTTTGAGTGAAGTTCGAAATGATGGGTTTGATTTTGGAGCTGGATCTTAATTGGAGGAAGCAGGGCTGGACAACTTTTTTGATGTGGTGGTCAAAGGTAAGGGGTGAATCAAAAGCGCTACTATAAGTACACTCCATTTGGAATGTGCTACACTCAATCAAAGGTTCATTTTGTTTGGTTTCCTGTGTTCAGCGAATCTCAACTGTTGAACTAGTTGAGAAAAGTTACATTGGTTCTTTTCATATATCAGACCATGCTCCTGTATTTTAATCTTTGTTATGGTAAATGGACCCAACTTTTATAGCGCTTTACTGATCACTCTCTCTACTTTCCACATCCACCCATTCACTCACATTCATACAACACACTCATACACTGATGGAACAGCCAGCAGGGGCGATGTGGGGCTCAGTATCTTGCCCAGGAATACTTTGACATGCGGCCTGGAGGAGCCGGGGATCAAACCAATGACATTCTAATTAGTGGACAACCCGCTTTACCTCCTGAGCCACAGCTGCCCTTAGGAGGAGCTGAACAACTACTGGTATTGCATTGAATGACAGTGGCACTTCTATCAATGAGAATGATGTTTACTTTTAGGGCACAGGTTACTGATGCATTATACCTGTCTCTTATACACATCTTCTCTGGTTCCCTGGAAAATGAAACACACGGTGACAACACTGTGAGTGGGAAACCAGCTGCTGCTAACTGTTCATGTCTCTGTGACACGTGGGTTGATGTCTCACAGTTTGTGTCTGGGCAGATCTCAGACTCAGTAAGAAGCAGAACAGTGACGCGTTCGGGTCCAGCAGCCTGTCAGGTAAAGCTCACATCAGGCAGGGAACTGATGGTGCATTCAAGTTCAGCCGAATCAGCCGTGAACTGTATTAAGTTTCAACACGTCAACAGTCAGCTGGGAGGGAAATCTGGGAGTCTGTGTAGTCTGCTGTGATCATGTTCAACTCAGAGTCTCCACTGTGTTGTGGTGCTGTGTTCACAGGTGCACAATAATGAAGATAAAGATGATGATACAGTGAACTATGAAATCTCTGGATGCTGTTATGCAAGTTTCAGCATGAAGGGTGCATTTTCTATCTTCCACATAGCACTAACGGGTGGTGGGCTGGTAGTCGCTCAGTGCTAACATGGTGCTGACATGGGGATTCAGTGCAGATGTCTGCAGGCATCTTTGAATGCACATGTTTCTTACAGCCATTAACGTAACCATTAACTACTAAGAAACAAGCTGAATTGGTGTTGTGTTGGCTCTGAAACCAGACTGAAGAGGACTTACTGGATCAAGTCTGTCTTAGAAACACTGAAGCAGGTTTGCTGTCTGCTTGCTGTAGTCATTCCTCCTTAAGCAAAGTCAGGTTTCTGGCACAAATTTACCTACTTCCAAGGTGCATGGAGGAAGGAGAAAGTCTAAAGAGGTCAAAGCTCCAGCAGCACTTGCTGTAAACAGACCACTTTATTAGACCAACGTGTTTCTTGTGGTCTTTCATTAGGATCATCACAAAACACATCACAAAGTAACATTTAAGCAGGAAAAGTATGAGACAGAAAAAAATCATATGTGGCCAATCATATGTGAACACATACATGCTGTATCTGCCTATGGGACTTCTTCTAATATGGGTGGGGCCTACGGTCACGTGGCTTCCGGCCTGAGCATTGTCTCAGGCTGGTGGGGAAGGCCCACTATAGAACATGGGTGCCTTGAAAAGTGCATGTAAAGGGTGGTCCTTAAGTTTATACAAAAGGTACCTTGTCCCAAAATGTGTCCATTTGATGTGGCGTCGACCCACCCCAAAAACACTTACATTTAAAGGAACTTTATATGTGAACAGTATCGGGATGCAACATAAAAACTACATCATACAAAGGTTTCTGTTTACTGTAAGTGCTGCAGGAGTTGAATGGTAAATGGACTGCATTTATATAGCCCTCTTCTTGTCTTAATGACCACTCAGAGCACTTTACATTACTCATCAATTTCAGCCATTCACACACACACACTCATACAGCGTTTTTTTTCTACCATACACACACATTCACACACTGATTCACGCTACAGCAAGTTTCATTTTATTGTTTAGCTGTTTTCAGTTGCAGCAGGCGACTACTTTCATTAAAAAAAAAGAGCTCTATAACCTGTACACTACCTGCCCAGCACCAAACAGCAGACAGACACAGATTCTCCTACCTATCCCAATCCCAGCTGACATTGGGCGAGGGCGGGGTACAGGTCGCGAGTCTATCGCAGGGCTGACATATAGAGACAAACAACCATTCTTACTCTCGCCAATCAGTCACCGATTAACCTGCATGTCTTTGGACTGTCGGAGCCAGCAGGAGGACCTGAGAGAAACCACCAATACAGCAAGACCCCGGGTTTGAACCCAGAAACTCCTTGCTGTGAGACGACATCGCTAACCACTAAACACCACTGTGCCGCCCTTGTAGAGGAACATGCAGGATATAATAGAGAGCTTACAGTATGTATGTGATGCGCTCTGCAGACTGGTGCAGGAAGATGTAAGACTCCTCTGACATCTATGACCTGCAGCACCATTACAACACCATGAGCAGTAGAAGAACTGACGCCTTCAATTGCCATTTGAAAGAAACATCCCTACGTGATGATTCTCAAACAGATGAGCACCGGCAGAAAAAATGTCTGAGCATGTATTATTCTGACTCAGTTCTAAGCAGCTATCAGAGGTGGTGTTTTTTTTTACTTTCCTACTTGTTGTCAGCAGTTGCAGGTTCATGTCCCAAATCACTACAAGCACAGCCAAGCTCACAGCTCAGTCAGAGACAGACAGAATTAAGGAGAGAGGGGAAGAATCATCGGCTGTTCACTGATTAAAATGTGAAAAACAAACAGAAATGTAGATGGACTAATAACCTCCTGCCAGTTGCTGTGGATGAGGGTGTTGCAGGGGTCCTTGATGCAACAGGAGATTGGGACGTTCCCCTTCCAGTCGCCTATACCATGAACTCCGCAGCACTGGAACTGTACAAAAACAAGCTACTTCAATGCAACAGACATGTATTTCTCTGGGCAGGGGAAAGTGAATGACTAATACTGGAATAAATACGATGTTGTGTAAAATATCTGCATTAAAATATACTCAAAATGTATGGAGATATAAATATATTTATATAGAGAATATGTGTGAATAGCAGTGAATCATTTACCAGGTAATGCACAGCATCAAAGTCATCTTTAATGGTCTTGTTGCCTTCAGGACTGGACAGTCTGTAAATCTCGAGGCTTCGCATCAGGTCCTTCTCAAAGTACGTGTCAATCTGCACAACAGAGACACAGGCTGCGTTATAAACCGCTAACTAAGAACAATGAGCTGTCCCAGATGGCAAAATGAAACTTCTGGCCCAACATACGCCAAATCAACATCCGGAACTAACCATTTATAAATGTATATTTGTGAAGGCTACGTATAAACTCTCCTACCTCTCTGCTGTAGACCAGGAACACACAGGCCATGGCCAGCTCCACCAGCATCAGAATAAACAGCAGCACGAAAAACTGAAATCAGTGCAAATCAGATTCAAACAGTCAGTCAGTCTGTATAATCTGTACAACCGATGCATTAAAATGAACTGCCGAGCTCATTAAACACACATATAAGCAGTTTTCATGTTATGATAAATATCATGCTTCACACTCACACTGATGAGCATGCAGCGGTTCTCCCTCATGCCTCCTAACACTCCCAGATAGCACACACAGGTAACGATGGTACCCGTGACAACCAGAGTGTTGGAGGGGTAGATGGGCCAGAAGGAGGTGATGAGGGAGGGAAACTTGGAGTGTATCATCATGAATTCCCCGAAAGCCACCACGAACGCACCACACAGCTGCAGCACGCACAGGACAGACAAAAGTGTCATTCTGTGAGTTTAGATTTGATCCACAATTCACTGAGACTCTGTCCTGAAAGCCAGGAGACGGATGAAAGCAGTGGTCCCCAGTATTCTTACATAAAAGTGAATTTAGTTGAGGTCCCTTGTCACATTTCAGATATCTGCGTTGTCATCAGTTACACCAAAGAGACATTTTCCCTTTGAACTTCTCACATGGTTTCGTTTAAATAACTTCACCAGAAAAAAAATAATCAAAAAAAATGAATAAAAATTGTGTCGCAACACTTTTTCACATTTCATGACACTTCAATCATCTAAAAAACAGTCCGACTTTTCTAGTGATGCTTTAGTGATGGTTAACCTGCAGGTTGGGAACCACTAAAGTTACTTTGCTTGTCACAAAGCCGCTGTCGAGTCATTGTCATGCTGAAAGGTGAACTGTCAGCCCACCCTCAGGTTGCATGCACTCTTTAGATGTTTATGTTGTTGTTCTGCAACAACATAATTCTATATTTTATATAAAAGTTTGTTTTATTTGTGTAAAATCTCCAGGAATAATTAACATGAGAAATGAACAACAATCTGTAATATTTATAATAATAATAACATATATGTATAATTCTGTTAGTAGATGAGGTCAATCATGATAAATCATATAATAAGGAGAATTGATTGTTCCACAGTGACAAGTGCAGACAATGAAGACGTTCAGACAGTGACTCCAAATAAAATGCAAATTATAGACTAAAACTACTTTCTCCTTAATTATTCTGCTTCAGCTGATGCATTATTAGTATTATCGTTACCATCAGACAGAAAACGTGGGTGTGCTCGGCCATTTATCTGTCATCGAGGATCTGCTCTCAACCAATTTCACAGACTCTCTGACACTGTTGAGTCAAATAGATAGAATTTATTAAGTCTGGGAGCGAAAGTGAAGGAGTTTTACTTTTATCTTTCGCTTAACTCTGAGGATTCTTGCTGCCATTCTCTCCTTCAGGGGAACTTTATTTCAGCCCTCCATTAGAACAGAAAGTGACCATAATACGTTCTGATCTGTCAGAGAAAGGACATAATCCAGGTTTCTATATCCCATTGTATCTACTGGCTGTAACAAGCATTACACTTTCACAAGTCCCCCCTCAGTGGTGGGGTCTGGCAGTGTGATGTGTGGCTGCAGTGTATTCCCGTCTTCAACCACCTACCCAGCAGAGGAAGTTCAGATTTATCATCATAGTTTTCCAGCAGTTTACACAGGTGCGATTCATCTTGATAATCTTCCACTGTGAGATCTGGAAGAGGAGACACATTTCTTTAGAAAAACACAATGTAGACAAATTGTCAGTCTGGAAAATCTCCTTAAATACAAAGGAAAACAAGTGAAAGTGCTGCTCCTCTTGGCTGCACAGTGTTTACAGGACACCACTGTTTGATATGACAACACTCAGCCATGAGGCACAATGGACACTTGTGACCTACTCAGACTCAGTTAATCATTATTTCCTGCTCTTATCTCCATTTGTTTGTGGCTAAATGTCCAGTACAGTAGCCTTTGTCTTTATCTTTATATATATCAGTAGATTTTTTTGTTTGAATATTTCTTTTTTCCATGTACACTTAATGTCACAATAAAGTTTGCGATTTTTTCTAATTAGACTTATCCAAATGCCTTCTTTTAAAAACACCAGCAATATTACATATACCATGTTGAGTCACTTTAAAGTGATACCGTTCTGAATTTTCTGCGTTTGTGTTTTGTTCTTCACATATAAAGCTGGTCTTTACACTTTTATAGAAACATGTATAAATTCAGTTTAATTACTAGGAAGAAATAAAAAAAAAAAGGATAAAACATGTGAAACATCTGAGGTCTTACCTTAACTACACTGTATCCAGCGATATTCCAGTGACTGACGCGCTGAGCTGTGTTTTGATGCTGTTCCTACCATTCCCAGTGTTAACTGACGACAGACAGGTATGAGGAAGAGACACGGGAGGGAGGAGGACACCTGTCCACTGACAGGCAGTAGGAAATACCAACTTGACACGACACTGAGGAGGAGGAGGAGGGACGTCCACACTTGGCAAGACGAGCTGCTGAGTCAGTGTCAGAAAACAAATATTAGATGAATTTATCACCTATTTATCTGAGTCCTTTACTTCCTCTGGTTAAACACACACACATATATAAGCATTTTAATGAATTTGCTAATAATTTCTAAAAATAAACAGATTTTTATTTAATTAAAACTGTTTTTAATAATTTAATTAACACTTTCTGAAACCATTAACCTGTCTACTGTACATACATACACTCAGTTGGCAGTTTATTAAAACAAATCAAACCAAGTTTATCTAAAAAGCAGATTCAAAACAATCAGAGTTGACCAAAGTGTTGTACAGTAATAGACAATGAAAACACACATAAAAACAACTAAAATATGATGCATTAACTATCCCATAGTCTGAGACACACAGTGAACAGTTTGAAATAAAAACACAAGGGATAAAAGTGAAAGATAAAACCTTCTGGAAACTCAAAAGCCAACGAAAACATCTGGGTTTTAAGATTAGTCTTAAAAATGTTGACGGAGGGGGGGAACAATTTATCATTTTGGTGAACTGTTCCAAGGTTTTGGGGCAGCTACCGCAAAAGCCCGATCACTCTTTCCCCTTAGCCTCGTCCAGGAGACAGCCAGGGGCAGCTGCTCTGAGGATATGAGGGGTCTGGGGATGGAAAGTGCATTACACGGAGGCCAGACTGTGTAAGGCAGGCATGTCCAAAGGGCACATTTTAAACTGCCCGCGGCTTGTCTATCAAAAAATACTAACTGTGGCCCACCACACTGTGTCGGTTAATGAAACAAGTTCACTTTGCGTTTTTCCCGTTCACCTCAAGATGGCAGCACTGTCCTACAGTTCGTAGACATCTTTACACTGCAGGTGGAAGTGATGTTTTCATAAACAGACTGTAAACAGGGAACAGACATGTAGCAGTCCTGACCACAGCAAAGAAGCGTTAAGTCGACAGTGAGGGCCGCCATTTTTTTTTTTCACTGAAACTCAAAACTGTTTGTGTCTCATTTGCCAAGTGACTGTTGCTGTTCAATGTGAAGAGACAATATGAGACGAAGTCATACCAGCGACTGTCCTGCAGTGGGAACGGGTGGAGAATGTGAAGCATCTTGAAGCTAGCCTGGCCCCCCTGAAGTGGCTTTTCACACGGCGTGGCCCCCATTATCAGATCTGGCACCCCAATCAAAAAAAGTTTGGACACCACTGGTGTATGGCTTTAAAAACAAATACAATAACCTTAAACTCGATACGGTATTCGACTGGTACTGGATTGCAAGTACAGGTGAGATGCTGGTTCTCTTCCTGGTACCAGTTGACAGTCTGGGTGCAGCGTTCAGCAACAGCTATAGTCGAGACAGGGTGAACTGGGTGACACCCAGGTAGAGGGCGTTGCAGTAATCCAGTAGGGAGGAATTGTGTCGATGAGGTGTGCACACTTTTTATCCAACCGTGGATTAGGAAATGCATTAGCATCTTGGTTTTTAACATATAAAGCATTTATGAAGTATCAATAAAAAAGATTTTGGAGAGAAAAAATCCATTACCACATGAGCTAAATCACTGTAGAAATTTTTATTGAAAAAAAAAAACCCCCAAACAATTAGACACAGGAGCAGGAAGAACTTGAGCTCTTCACTTACATTTATCAGTTTATTTAGACAAAGATTTGGTTAGCAAATTAAAAGTATAATTCGCTTAATAGTAATATTTAAATAATTAATTACAGGCCCATTCGCCCCGATGATGGCTCGTGAATTTAATGATAAAGGACAAACAGCTTGACATTCAGTAAAGAACAAAAAAGCACCTACATAACAATTAGAGGAAAAGAGAAATAACAGTAAACCTTTCAGAAAGAAACAGACTGTCAGACTTTCCACAAAACTTCAAGAAGCAGTTGATACAGTTGTAACTCTACGCATGAACACAAAGTGGTTTTAATCATAATTTACTACTGATTGACACAACTTCAAACAGCTATGAGAACCGAAATGACACACAATACAACTCCATGAAAATCTCCCTGATAGTTAACACTCCTACGGATATCTCATTCTAACAAAGAAGTGGGTGTTATATGCTTTAGTAAAAGGTACTCGACAGTCCTGCTCTGGAGCTGCTACTTTGTATCTGCAATGGCCTCCTACCTACTGACATTAGTTCATTCATTAATTAATAGACTGAGTGCTGGCGCTCTGTTTAAACCTGCTTGTTGTCTTGTGTGAGTGCAACCTGGAAGATTTTCATGACACACTTGCAGAGTGTTATTGTGAACTCTGCAGATGAACACACAGGTCAAACTGGACAGTATTTTTTCATCAGATGGGCGTTGTACAGTTTTTGGCCTTTGGATTTTTTTTCCCCTTCTGCTGTGAACATGAGGTTTGTTTAGATACATACGACTGAACTGTCGGTGGTCGCGTTGCATTGTGGGTAATGCAGACTTTGGGTTTTGACAAGGAAGAAAAATGTGTCAAATAAAAATGATAATTTTTCAGTTCAGTTGCAGTGACTACAGGCCCCCAGTTTTAGAAGTAAGACACTTTGACACGTCACAGTAAGAAGCAAAGGTGTAAATAATAAAATGAATGACAGATGAATTCCATTTAGCTGCTTCAGTGTCAGGGTCCTGCTATTGTTCATGCTGGTCATGGTTTACTGGGACCCCTTGACTACAACACAGCCATTGTTAGTGGTATTGTAACACCTGTGGCTTTCACACTGTGACAAGTTAAAATGTCTGCTGTGAAAAAGTCCTGTCTGTACAACCCCTTGTGTCCTGTGGATGTCTCTGTGTCAGCAAACACACTTCCAGTATTGTTATCAGCTGTTTTGTTTTCTTTGTGTTTTACAAGCAGATGCTTATTCATGATACCTTTGGCTGTACTGGACTTATTTTAATGACTTTAGGTAGCACTGTGCGTATCACCAACAGTCAAATGTTCAGTGGTGGAACGGACTTATTAAGACTTCTAGATGATACTGCACACTAGTTGCAGTTTAGTCAGGTTTTGGTTGGACACATTGCTCTGTAATGATCTGTTCTTATGGCTGCTCCTGTTACTTTGTCTGTCTGCAGTCATTTGTCATGCACATGCAGACCTGGTTACCCACACACATGACAGAGGCCCCGTTCAGACCTGGTGTTAACATCCGTCTCAGGTGATCCGATCACAAGTGGTCAGCTCTAAGTCCAGGTGTGAACACGCCTGAGGACGCATTTGAAATCTGGTCACTCGGTCCACATTCAGAGTTGGACTGGACCACATGTGGCCATATTCTTTTAGCAGTGTGAACGCAAATACGTCCTGGGCCACATTGAAGGACCGTCCAATCCACTCTGCCACAGTTTTATTAGTCCCAACACAGTTTCATAATGAACCTAAAATATTTTGATATTTCAAATGGATAAAACTGTATTTCATTAGAGCTGTGCACAGTGCGATGATTGCCCCACTCACTCTCTCTGTCTCTCTCTCCTGCGCACACACACACAAGCACATTGACAATGGACCCATCTGTCAGATTGTCCAGAAACATCAACGCATACCTGTTTATTTGCATTTAAGGCAGGAAGTGAGATCTGATGGAGACGCATTTTAAACCAGGTGTGAACTGACGAACTCAGAGCTGACCACATATGAGCGGATCACTGAAGCACTGAAGACGCTTGTTAATGCAGATCTGAACAGGGCCAGAGTTCAGCATCCTGTAAAAATCTACCTGAGGAAACCAGCTTTACCTCATCATCCTCCCTGATAACAGAACACAAAGTTTCTCATTTACACAACAGTCAAGAAAAATGACTGCATGTAAGCTCACTGACTGTCACACCAGCTGGAGAGTCAGTGGATCGTCTGTAGCAGCTGAGAAGGAACAGACATGTGACAGAGCTGCGTCCACTGGACACCGTGGGTAAGGCACCAGCTTGTATTTTGGCAGAAAAAGCCCTGCATCATTTTAACAGCTATATTACAGGTTACACAACTAAACAGTAAACAGCATTCATATTCACATACTCTTCAGTTTAACTCGAACGCGCATTTGACAACATAATCCTGCATATGGCTATTCAATTCACAGTGCGTCCTAGATTCAAATCCCAAAGCAACATCACCACAAATGAATTAGTTGATATAATAGTGAAATGTTTTCTATTGACTGGGGTCTGATGAAATTCAGTGCCACAGAAACAGAGATTTTTGATCTGGATAAACAACTCCATCATAACAGAACTGTTAGTAACTTCAGAAAGTGAATGAAGCCAAATCATTTGAGATGTTAAAGAGAAAAGAAAAGGGAGCTTAAACCTGCAGACAGGGCCACAACATAAAGTAACACCTTGTCTTTATCGGTCCTAGCTAGGCACTGGTGACTCGAATCATTACTTTCATGTACAACATAATGTGATGTGTCATTGATCATACATTTAAAAACAGCTCACACAACCTCCACAGCTGATGTAAGTGCGTTGCCTGGCTCATAAAGTGCTCTCAGATTCACTGAAGAGGTCACTACAGCTGAAGCTTCTTCAGCGCAGCAACACGTCTGCAATGATCCACAGGCTGATTAGTCTTCACAGCAGGTACAGGTCAGATTTAAAGCTGCACGCTGGCAGCACCAAGTGGCAGTAAGAGGTAACTACACTTCAGTACCGTAACATGGCGTCAGTAAACTACATACAGCATCTGATTCTGAAGTTTTTGTTTGTCTGAAATCTAATGTCAGTTAGTGATATGGGATGCTGCAACCTCACTGTGCTTCAAGTTGAGATGAGCATATTTTAACACAAAAAAATCAACTTGAGCAGCTTTATCTTCCATAATACTAAAAAAAAAACCTAAAAAAAAAATATATATTTCACAGCTGGCTCACCTGTTCATGATCTCTTCACCAGGTTCATCTCGGCAGTTTATGATCTCTAGGCTGAGGGCTTCAGACCCATGAGGTTGTTCATTCAGTTCATTCGATAGTTTCAGTAAAGCTATGGCAAGTCTTTGCATTGTTGTAATGTATGTTGATTAAGAAACACACATTCTGAAAAACCCACATGGTTCAGTTGGTCTCTTATCAATAGAAACGTTTACGTCTGTTTTCCTTCCAGCGCCCGTAAACCATCAGTCCCACCACTGCCAGCACACCTAGGCCCAGGATGGAGAAAAGGAGGGTGAAAAAGAACTGGACTCCGCTCATCCCTTCCTCCTCGACTTCCACTGCAAGGCAAAAGGACGATAGAGTCATTACCAAACAGACGAGGGTCTCCAGCAGTGTTCACTTCACTTGGTTTGAACAACCACTTATTGAAAAAGGGATTTTGGTGCCACTTTACACTCAGATTACCCTTATGTATGTTTTTGAATGGTTTAAATAGTTTATTAATTAGCTTTTTAACACTTTATAAATCATGTATAAGCTGTTATAACACATTAGATAAAAAGGGCAACAGTGACCTGTTGCTTGCCAAATAGTGAGCTCACATTTCTCTGTACTGTTAAGCCTCATATCTCATTAGTTAGTTATCTTTCTTTGTTTTTCTCCATCATCAGCATTTGTATCTGCTGCTTCATCACATGTTTGTTAAGTTACTAGAAATAAACCACCATCAGCATCTTAATGGTCAAAACGTTTCATTCGGCAGATCAAATTACACATATCAAATGACCATATTCATACTCTGGTGTTCACTGAGCTGATTCTCCCCACATCCATCTTCATGTTTCATCATCTCATTTTTACAACCATTTATTAATGAGTTACTAACATTTATAACTGGTAAAAGGAGCCATATTGTGGTTGAGTAAGATTTTCATTTTAGATGTTCCTGCGACCAATCAGCACCTGACGGCTTATATTAGCTGAGTTCTGTTCACATCATCAAGTAACTGTAATCAGATAGATACTCTGCTCAGTTTCCTAATACAGGTCCTGAAAACCTGTTTTCTCAATCAGCTTCTTATCAGCAATACTGTCCTAAATGAACACAAAATGTTCTTCCAACAGTTTTGCTTATTTCACCCAAGAGACTTTCTGTATTTGTGTTTTAGTCTGAGTTCTTCTCACTAGTTTAAAGTGTGCCAAACAAATGGAAAAAGGTGATGTCATGCATTTCTGTGGACCAATGAGGATTTTACAGCATTTGAATCTAGATCTGCTGATGGTTCTTCATCTGGCCAGTGTCAATCAAATCTGTTCAAACCACAGCTTTGAAGATCAGATGAAGCATATTTGTTTTTTGAGAGTGAAGTATTTAGATTGTTGCACATTTAGTAATGAATTTTTAATATTACATAGTAACACCTCAAAAAATGAATCATGTTTTCCAAAGCTTTAGAACGAAATTATTACTTGGCACTAAATTGTCGTTAAAATGGTTTATGTCACACTTATGAGACACTGCAAAAGTCTCATCCATCCATTCATCCTTAATCTACAGCAGCCCATCCCGTGCTGGGTCATGAGGATGGCCTGGAGCGTTTTCCAGCTCACTCTGTTTTTTGTCAGCTGCTGTTTTCTGGGTCAAGAGTAGGACTTATCCAAACCCTCATCACCCTCACCACTGTGGTGCCCTTGAGCAAGGCCCTTAACCCCTATTGCTCCAGTGGAGCTGCTCAGTGGCCAACAGCACAGACTGTTCTGGGTGTGAATGTGTGTAACTGTGTAAATGCGATCAGAGCATTCCTGTAAAAGAGAGCTTGCCTCCCAGTGAACTTAACCTGAATAAAGGTTTAAAAAAAAAAAAAAAAAATTTGATCTCAACTTTTAAGCCAACATGAACATTAAGTCCTTAAAGAGCTCAGAAAGAAATACAAATTGAAATATCTATAATTCTGTGGCAACTCCATCTGCTGTGAGAAACACAGCGAGGGAAATAAATAAGATGTAAACAGTTTGTGAATTATCACTGTGACCCATGAAAGGACTGAGAGTCGAGGCGAGATGATTGTGGTGCATCTACCTCGGAACTGTTCCATGTTGTCAACTCTGGGTACGGTGATTTCTTCCTCTTCCTCCTCCTCAGGAGTCCTCTCTACCGTCAGCTGGTACAGCTTCATGGAGATTATGTCATGGTTATCTGGAGCAACATGCACAAGTGAGTTATTAACACTTGACAAAAGAATTCATACAAACCACTTCTGCCATTTGAATGTTTCTGTGGAGTTTGGGAGAGAGGCTTATTTCCCATCGTCAACTTAGTGGAACTGCTTTGGCTTGTAGTGCTTGTAACCCAATTTCCCTTAAGATCTAATTAAAGTTTCATTCGATTTAACTTAATTAAACAGAGGTTTCCAGTGGTTAAGCAGCCTTCAGATGATTCTTTATACCTGATAAGTCTCCAGTGGCAGAGGAGGCACCAAAGAAGTAGCCTGGAGGTAGCCGCACTCCTGTGACGTCAGCACAGTGTTTCCATTCCTGCTTACCATCCACATCCACCACGAGCTAGAAGGCAGAGGAACGGTCAGCATGAGTCACAGATGAAGGATAAAAAAACATGCTAGGGATTATCTTTATAAACTGTTTTTCATCTTTTATATTTCATAGGTTTTTAAACCAAGCAAACCAAACCGAACCATCATCATCAGGAGGAATGGGAATTGATATTTTATTGAGACGAATGCCATTATTGATTCTACTTATCTGTGTAATTCTTTATCGATTCCTTAATGATTCCTCATCAATTTCCTGTGTGAAGCAAAAAGGAGGCCTACATAGGTTTTTGCCACACAGTCACACCTGACATCCCAGTTCTCCCTCTACAGTGCTCCCTCCTTTAAAAGAGTTTGCTTGTTGTTTGTATCAGTTTAAGAATAAGTAGACCTATACAGAACAGAATGAGGTATAAACAAACAATATTTATTCTATTTATTGGCTACGACTGGCAGTGATGTAAACACCCAGGTGAACACACAAATTTTTGCCCCTTTTCTGTGCTGTCACCTGTCCAGCACGGTGCTGTTAAACAGTAAGCACTGTGGCTACAATGTGCTTGGGGATGAAAGAGTGAGCTGCAGGGCCGAAATAAGTTTTAAAAAACACACTATGACAGATGGAAGCGTCTCCCGTGGAGGCTCCGACACTTACAGGAGCACCAACCCGGGGATGAGATGTGACAGATCCATTTTACCATACTGCACAGCAGCTAGCAGCTCACTCTTTGAACCTGTGTCTGTGTGTGTGTCCTCTGTGCTCATGTGATGACATTGCTCCCTGCAGTTGTGTGTGTGTGTGTGTGTGTGTGTGTGTGTGTGTGTGTGTGTGTGTGTGTGTGTGTGCTCTCCGAACAGAGACTCAAACTTGGCTGGCAGTGTAAAGTGACTCATCATCTTTTTTTAACTGGTTTAAAGAAACAGGTTATACCTGCTAATATTACTGCAAAAAAGGGAATTAGATTGCCAATGCAGTGTTCTAAGCAGAAGCTTTGGAAAACATGCCGGCATTGACAAAAGGAATTTATAAGCTCAGGGGCAAACGATTCTGATGGTTTGACCATTTGGAACAGGTTCTCAACTGGAACTGTTTTTCGATTCCCATCTCTACCCCAGGTTTGAAATCTATCACTTTCCAATGATGGAACATTCAACATTTTATGGGCCACTCAGTAATTGTCTATTTTTAAAAAAAATGATGACAGGACAATGTAACATTTAAAGACAACAACACTGGGGTGTCTCTGAAAAGCTCAGCCAAAGCCCAGACTTAAACCCCGTAGAACATCTGACGAGAGACCTGAAGATGGCAGTTCAAAGACACTTTCCATCTGATCTGATGGAGGTTGAGAGGATCTATCAGGAAGAATGTGATTCCCAAATCCAGGTGTGTGAAGCTTGAAGAGACTTAACCAAGAAGACTTGAAGCTGTAATTGGTGCCAAAGAGGCTTCTACAGAGTACTGAATCGAGGGTCTGGATACTTTTGTAAATTTCTGTTTTATAAATATATGTGTATATGTTAAAGTTTTTAAAAATATATTTTTACTTTGTCATTGCAGTTTCATACCGTGAGTCTGTTTTTTGAGAGTCTGACGAGGAGGAAGGTGTCGTAGATTGCGTTGCGCGCCATAGCAGTGCACCCCCCAAGTTCAGTGGTCCGTCCATCATGATCATGGTTATATGACAGAGTCCCATTCCCCAGCATTACAGATATATAAGGGAAAGTCCTCTGTGAGAAAGACAGGGGAGATACAACATTGACACCTTTATCTGCAGATTCACAAACGCACAATCGCATTGTTGTTTCGGTTATAGTATCACAATTACACCAAACACCACTGATGATGATGATGATGATACTGAAATGGCATGACATGGTCAGCAATTCAAGATGGATGGACATTCAGAGGCTCAGGTCGTGGAATAAACAGCAGTTTCTGATTCTACCTGAGCTCCAGGCTGCGTCTTCTTCACATTCATAAGAGGGATGCAGGAAAAGAAATATGACACATCTTTGAGATCAGTATATAAGGGTAAATAAAGAGGCCACATGCAGCTTGTACCCTGGCATTCTTTTAAATTGTGTCGGTCAGATTTGGCTGGATGACATTAATCCAGCACAAACACATTAATGTGCTACTGACAGAAGTTGTATAATTTTTGGGGGACAGACACACTTTTAACCTATTGATCTTCCTCAGTAAAGACAAAAATGGCAGGATAGAACGCAATAGAGTCTATAGGAAACGTAGCATGTAACTATAGAGAAATACCAACAGTACCACAGTACCACAGCCATTAAACATCTGTCACTCACATCATGGGTCTTGTCAGCATTGGGGTAAGTGTCCACAAATATTCCAAGTCCAATGAACTGGTTCATGTTGCCAAACACAGGACCTGCAAAGACAGTGAGGAACATTAGGGCACTTCACAGTTTCAACACCAATGTGAGCAACAATCCTAAGTCCAATTCAGACAGGAATAATTTTACAGGCAAGGTGGATGATAAGAGCTGAAACTTATGCACCAACAAATTTAATAAAAGAAAAACCATTTAAGTCAATTTTAAGTAAAAATACCAAAGAATTAATTTGTTCCAGCTTCTCAAATCGAGAATTTGAAAGTTTTCTTTGTCCTCCGTGATAGTAACCTGAGTATCTTCAGGCTTTTGACTGTTTGGAAAAAAGAATCAGTTTAAATACAGGGATAACAAAGTCTGTGAAAGTTTGACACTGTTCCCCCCTGTCAGACAAAATCAAGTCTACTACTAGTTGCAGCCCTAGTGAATAATTAAAATATTTCCCCCTCCTCTTTTGTCATAACAGTTGCTGCTCTAGACAGAAATTTAGCCACCGGCAAATTATAGGAGCTGGTCCTATAACAGGCAACAGAGAGAATCATATGCAACCTTCATCACAGGTGAGTTTAGTATTATTTTTTTATTAATATTATTAATATTATTTACTAGTTATTATTTAGCCGTAATCTAGTTATAAGAACACACACATACACAGTTAAGAACTGCTTACATGTCTCTGTGAATATCTCTGAATGCTCTGCCGTTTCACTAAGAGAAGGACTGGTATCTTCCCTAGTACCTGTAGCTTACTCCACATGAAATCAGCTCAGCAATACAAAGGTAAACCATTAAACACAGAATCACCTGTGACATGACACCGGTGAGCTTGTACCGTGCTCATAGTGTTTATCTTTACATATTCCTTCAATGAGCTGACTGATGGTGACAAGTGATCTATCTGATTAGCAACGTCCTTTTTCTATGTCTTCCCTGCGCTGAGCTGATGGAACTGGACAAAGTGTTTGTGAAAAAGTGGGGGTACTCATGACAGGATTAAAATCACTCACTGGTGCAAGTAATATTGAACCTGCTCCCATTTCCCTTGAAAATCAAATCCCAACAGGGCATTGGAAACAAAACTTTGACTTAAAGACATCCACATAAGTTTTAGTTCTTCAGGCTTGAGGTGTTATTTACACATTGTAACTTGTGTATTTTCAATGTGTACACATGGAAAATTAAAATGTTGTGGTTTTCCAAGCAGTTAGTGTTGAAGCTGAGAGTGCATACGTGCAGCCACAATTTGGTTTCCTACATCACTTTTGTACAGGACATACAGAGATGAAACAGATGTATCGATCATATCATCTGCCTGAGCAAAGTAAGATGACAAACAAGTGCATTTTCCTAAAATGTTTGATTTTTTCCTTTTTGGGCACCAAGATTCTATCCTGTTTTTTCAGACTACATTAAATAATCTGTAGCATTTAGTTCCTTTTCATTGTATAAGACACCTATAGGGTCTGTACCTACCATTCTGCATGCGATCTCTGGTTAACCAGATGGCCAGTCCATCCCCGTTTAAATTCTTCTTTCCCTGACCGTGGATTTTAAAGTGAACCTTAAGCTCCCAATCACGCAAGAAGAAAGGCTAAAAAGCAACAAAAATTAAGACAAACAGGTTATTCTTGTGGTGTGCTATATGCAGTATGTTGGTCAACAAGGCTGAGTAACATACCATTCTTTTGTCACAGGATGAATGTCAGTCAGTAAATGTACACTCTAAAGGTCTGTACGATTTTTAAAATGCAATAATGTGTGATTTTCATTTCAGAGTAACTGTGTGAGTATGAGGTAGGATGTGAGAGTTTTAAATGCCAACTTACACAGGGCAGAGTGTATGTGTAGGTTTTACAGTTTGTGGCGATAGACTTACAATTCGACTCCACACTGCTCCCTGTCTGCTCTGCAGGTCTGGGGTCAGCCTAACATGGTCAGGTGTAACCATGGCAGTGCCCATCAGATCCCACTGTGAAGAACTAGAGAAGCCCAACCCTGAAAAACAGTAATATACCTGTTAGATACTGTGTTCACAACTGTATATACAGTGCAGTGATATGCCACAAAAACAATATATCACACACACACACACACACACACACACACACACACACACACACCCACCCACACACACACCCCCACCCCCCAGTGTTTGTAACCGAATCACATATATAGAGGTGTCATAGCTTTGTGGGATATAGGAACTGGAAAATGAAACCCCATAAGGCAACATTTAAAACTCGTATGTACACGGTCTCTTTCCTCCGGGAGCTTCCGGAATCGCCTTCTACACAGTGTCTGCTACAGTCCTGAACGGGGCAACTCACGAGAGTTGCACTTGTCAGAGCTAATTTTAAGAGACAAGTAACTTCGCCGGTTAAAGTTACGTTAGCCATACTTGCTAACAGTTATTCGCTGTGGGCTAATAGTAACTACCCCTTCTTGTGACACCAGCTAAGATGTATAACGATTAGTGCTAGAGAGGCTCAAAGTTCCTCTGAGTTAATTATTATCAGCAGCAGCTAACATTAATACATTCAGTAATCCGCGAATTGAACGAAATCCCCATTTATGGTTGGATGAATTGCTATTGTTGGTGAATGTCAACTTAGTTTAGTTTAGGTTCACTAGCTAACGTCAACGTAACCTCTAGTTGACAGTTAACATAACCTACCACGGTATGGCTTTGCCAGAGAATATTCCCGCTTCAGAAACTCCTCCAAAAAGTCCTGGTCGTCTGCCAACGACTGGCTCATCAAAATACAAACGGTAACAAACAAACATGTTAATTCACGGACGCTTTTGAAATAAAACATTGGATATAAAAACCCGATGCTTCCCATTCGGTCCTGACTTGGCTTAGTTACAGTGGCAACCATCTTTACGCTCCCACTACTGCTTTTCCTCTTCTGCTTCTTCTTGACGTTTAATGACGGTTGGCAAACAAGGAAATGGCGCATTATCGCCACCAACTGGTGTGGAGTACATATCGCGATTCTAATTCTGAGCTATTACTGATCAAAAAGAATTATACAAATATATAATGACAAAAAAAGAATAATATAAAGAAATGAAATCATTATGTTTATAAAAATAAATGAATACACGTAGAATATCCTATCAAACAAGCGTGTTCTAAGAACATAAAAATAAAGTGTTTTTCTCATGATAGTGTCCTAATCAAAGTTCACTCTTATTAGATCTTTTCTTTCATGTACATAACTAAAGTCTATTTTTTTTTCCACAAAGTCACTCTACCTATTATGTTTTCCAATGGTGATGAAGATGCCTTTGACTCCTGTATGACCAAACCTGAATCTGGATATTATTGTTTATTCTTTTCTGTTTCTTTTTATCCATCTCATTTCTCCAACTTTCCTTTGAATACTATAAAACCATCATCTCATTCTCTCTTCCTACCACTTTAGTTTGTTTCAGTCTAGTTCTGCTTCTCAGAGTCTCTTCTCCTAATTTTCCCCAGTGACTGTCCTCCTCCCACTTCCTGCTGGAACTGATATGCTTTTCCCCATTCTTAATAGAAAGGAAATAAAATAGTGAGGTTAGTGGAATTTAATGACACCTGCTGTTAAAGGGCCTATAAACATGAATGTTAGAGTTAAATTGATGTAAACCTAGTATCATGTCCTCATGGTCTTTGTAAGGTGTATTTTCTTTATAAATACATTGGGTGCTGTTTTAAGACTGGTAGTGATCAGTCTTAACAGATTATCTTTCCAAAATATTATTGAGAGCATGGTGTCAAAGTTGTAAATCACCCCAGAAATCAAGGCGTGCCATGTCCTCCAGATGCCAGATCCTGTTACACACTCCACATGATGGATAAGCATGGAGACAGTGTGTCTGTGACCAAGTGTTGTGTGAGCCCAGAGGACTGTCTGTTTACTGGCTGTGCTGTTGTCACTGATAATGGCTATCAGGTATGTGAAGCCTCTGGATTAATGTCCACAGACTGATGCTCATATTATGAGGTGTCACCGATTATTTATGCAATCAGGATATCTCAACAACATCGCAACGTCTGAGGGAGACTTCTCCTCAGGTCAACACGAGTAGAAGACTTCATCCTGCATCATTATCATCATCATCTTTGGCATCTTCGCAGCTGGACGTGTTTGAAAGGGAAACTCTACATCTGTGTTCTATTATCAAAAACAACTTGATAACTTAAACTGAAAAATCTGCTAAAAGGGGAAGCACAATGATAAAGGAATTTCCCAATGTCATGATATTGTTTAACACAAGTAGCATCAGACCTGGATTCAGACAGATTAAAGTTTCCAGTTCCATTATGTGTCCCAGTAAGCCATGAGAGCGCACCGGCATGCACAGTGTCCTGGAACTAGTTTGTATAATGTTATTGTATACTGTCTGACTACAGCTGATTACACCTGTGCTTTTCCTGCCATGTCTAAAAGGTCTATCTAACTTGAGATAAGAAAAAAGAAAAATGACTCATGTTTGCGTCTGTAATGCTGCCCTTCAAATTAGGTTTCCCTTTTCCTGCCAGACATATTCTTTAACATGTATTTATTCATTCATGCCTCAAGCCCCGCAGACCTGGACCCACCATCCAACTTTGCAGGATTTGGTTCCTGTGAGTGGTTACCTCAAATCTATATACTGAAAGCTTAATTTTTATTCAGTCACTCAGAAAACAGTCAACCAATCAGAAGAGAGACTCAGAGCCTCTGGAACTACTCTACTGTAACAGTTCACTAACTCTCAACTTGATTTGTTCCTCATTGACTACATTTTTCTGTACCATATTGTAAATTGTTAACCATAAACATAAGACTGGAGCACCTTAAAGGTTTATGGATCACAAGAAGTGCATGGTTAGCTACATGTGAGTTGGAGAGTAAATGATCTAATGTGAGCAAGGCAGGAAGTAGTCAGTGCATTTTTTCATGATTGGCCTCATCACACGAAACATCTAATGATGGCGTCTGGATCAGCGGTGAATTACATTAGACTCAGCTGTTTGCCCAGACTTCCTGCTCGCTCCCCCAGCATTGTTGTGTCTCGTAAAAGAACAGCGCTCGGTTCGATTAATGGACGGAGCCTATAGTATTGACATGTGATGGTGCTGGACTTGTGGCAGGATCCTGGTGAGGAATTACTTTTCTTTCAGTCAAGTTAAGGATGATGCTATTGCTCCTCAGAGACAAACAAAGAGACAGAGAGGGAATAAGAGAGCAAACATGAAGGTGTTTATGATCCAACAGTGACTTGGGGCACTTAGTATTTCCTGTATATGTCCCCTGGGAAGATATTATTCACTTACAATGAGAAAGCTACAGAATTCCAGCTGAACCTTGAAACCTGAAACATCAGTGTCTAGCACCTCTCCGGACACCCACGCATCACCATTTGTGTGTCCTGTAATCCGCGGCGGAGACCGACACATACAGCTCAGGGCTGTGTGCGGGGCCATAAATTCTGCCTCAGCTTACTGAGTGCAGAGGATCGCAGGGCATGCTGCATGCAGCCGCCTCCCGCTGTGGCAGACTTGCACTGTAAACCCTGTTTGCAAGGTCAAGCGATATTTTAATATCCATTGGTCACAGTCAGATTCAATGCTAATCTTCATTAAAGCCGCCCACACCTGTTCTAGTATAAACCATTGGGAGTGAATGTTTCCTAGGGGAAGAGAAGGCATCACTTTTACACAACTACATGTGGGATGATTTCAGCAATGCAGTGCAGCCCATGTGTGTTGTCCAGGAAATAAAGGAACAATATGGTATCGCTACATTATGGTTTACTACATAGATAAAACAGTATTCATAGCTATTCATCTACTGTATGTGTCATGAGACAGACAGGTAAAGCAGGAACCTGACCCATGTTCCCCCTTTAAGGTCACAATGTTAGCCTCGCAATCAATTTAGCTTTTTCCTGGCTTTAACCTCTGTGCTCTTTGTGATCCACAGAGGAAGACTGAGCTGCATGATGATACTCAGTAATGTATAATGTAACTGTTAGCATGAGTGTGAACATCCTTAGCTGTGGAAGGGTCTGGACCCAAGTCTGTACAATTGCTGCTAATGTTAAGATACCGTTAGGGAGGATCTGTTATGATGTGGTGCAGCTGTAATTATGAGTAACCATGGGATGGCTGTAGCTTTGGCCTTCACTGTGATTATGGCTCTAGGCATGGCTGTGGCTTTGACTGTTATGATGAATAAGACTGTGGCCAGTGTTGGGCAGTAATACAGGGGAAGCTGTTTGCCTCCTTGTAATGCCAGAGTTGTCTTCTTTAGCCATGAAAGTCAAGAGTAATGTAACTAGTTGCTTTTACTGTTGAGCAATTACTAATGCAATTAATTTTTCAATGAGTAATATGTAATGAGTAGGTCATTCTTAAACACAGATGTACACAAATAACTTTTCCAACACTGGCTGACACTGGTTTGTCAGTAATGGGTGGAACTCTGACTCCATACCAGGGCTGTACATGTGCCGTGTGTTCACATGGTTGCACTGCTGAACGTTGAGATGAAGCTAATCACTGAAGTTAGGAGGTTATGGATAAGAGTTTGATCATGAGCCCATACTGTACCAATGAGGATGGGACGGTGATGGAGGTTTCAGGTTAGGTTTGGACTATCATCATTACTAACTGTGTGTCCTGAGATCTGTGACTCACTCCAACTTTCTGTTTTTAATGAAGGTAAGAAAATCTTGCATCATAATTTGCTTTTTGACCATATTATGAATTTGCAAAAATCCAGATGTATGAAGTAAAGATTTCTAGCAAATTACAGTAGAAATAGTTTATGGATAAAATAACTAGACAGGACTGTTTCTGTTTAGTCCAGCAAGTTAAATACCTACAACATGCAAAATACCCTAAACCCATAAATTATGATGCATTTCTAAACTACTTCCAATATTAAAGTACTGCTTATTTGTTAATGCATTAATACTTTAACCCCCCTGAATAAAAAATTCTTAATTGTTTCTTTATCTTTAAATACATTTCAGAATAATTCTACATCTAATTTACCAAAATTAAAGTCTAAGAGAACATTTCTTTGTGATGAAAAATCCCTGTTGCCTTTATTTTTACAGTTTTTGACCATGTCCCAGAGCCACTTTACATTGACCTGCAGTAAGTCGATGTTGTGACAAGTAATGGTGCCATATCTGAGACACATGAACAAGTTCCAGTTGCTGATGTGGGCTGTGAGACACAGTTGAAAGAGTCAAAGAAAAAGCTAGTGAATAAAACCTATTACCAATGTTTTTATCACAGAGATATGTCCCCAATGTGGTGTTGTTTCTTTTGCTTTTTTTATTGACATTCAACGTCCATAAAAAAATATTTTCATACAATATATTTCAGATTTCAAACTGAATGTACATGAAAATAATTCTTAACAAAGTAGTCCACACATATAGAAAAGAAAAGAAATACAATGAAAAAGAACCATGAACAGTTGGGAATGATCTTTTCTCTACAACAATATTATTGATTTCTGAAAATAAAATCAAGCCTGAACTGGCGTAACATATTTAATCCATTTTTCCAAGTGTGCTGTAAATTGTTCCAATGTATGATTGACAAATGCTGTTGTCTGCTCCACTTTATAAATGTCCATTGTAATTTCCTTCCATGCATTTAAAGTTGGTTTCTCCCATTTTAAGATAAGAGTAATAAGAGTGATAAGAGTCTTTTTTGCCAGCCACCAGTATATCCATTAAATATTTATCTCTTTTCAACCAGTGGAGTCGAGTGGACATGAGGTATATATCCAAAATATATAGTCTTAATTTCTAGAGGCATTTCCCACAATCAAAAATGTCTTGTGGGGCATTGTGCGTCCTTGTCCAATAGTCTCTGATGACAGGGCGTGGTGTTGCAGAATAGTTCCTGAGCCTCTCATTAGCTATACATATTGTATTACAATAGGAGCAGGGGCGTAGTGAAGCGGTAAACACAAATAAACTAAATTATATAAAATTTTATTGCTGGCTTTAGTCGTTATAACCAGATGTTTTGCTACAGTTGCTCACAGTTATTTCAGCTACAAAGCCTATTGATGATTGTGTTGATGTTTACCATATACTGCAGTTTTCATTGCACATACAGTAAACAGTTTACCCAGTGTCTGACGAGCTCGCAGTGTGAAGCAGCCAATGATTAAATAATGAGGAGCCCTTAATGCTTCCTCTGGCAGGACATGCCTCTGATGATACATGATCACTTAAAGCAGACAGTAAATGTCCTCTTAGTCTGCGTAAAGAGCGCAGACATTAAGAACAGGCAAACACCTCTGGACATAAATATTCACACTATTCAAATCAACAGGCCCGAGAGAATATTGTCAGAGCAGTCAGGAGGGTGAGTTATCGTCGCTGCTCATTTCAGACGCACTTTAATGGACTTTTCATTCGCCCCGGCTCTTTGTGCTGACAAAAAGGAAAACACATCTTCTTAATTGAAACGCTCATTTCCTCACTATTTGGTCTTAAGCATTTGTTAGCCAGATGCCTTCACCGTCAATATTTCACAGCCACAGTGATCACGTAAAACAATTACACTTTTATTAATGATAAATACACGTCTCTTTAAAAATAATGACGTTCTGCTTAAAAAAAAAAACAAAAAAAATTCCAGTTATTCTGTTTGTTGAAATGTCGACTGACAGGAAAAATTAATGGTCGTCCAGGTTTTGACTCAGCTTCCTGGCTGGTGTGTAAGATGGAAAACAGGAAGTTGACTGGGTTTTGAGCAATTTTGTAAATGCAGAGAAGACTTCTTCTTAAAAAGATTGACTTCCTCACACAGTGAGAGGCTACTCCAGAAAATTAGCGAGAGTCTGCCAGCTTCTGTAAATTACCCTGAAAAGTGCACTGGTGTTCAGTTTAGGGCGTCAGACTTGAAGCTTGGAAGGAAAGACAGGTGGAGGAGCTGATGTGGGAGGTGAAGTGCTCACAGTCCTCCGTCACTCAAACACTTCTGATTATATGAGAAACAGAAATTATTTGTCATTATGAGCTTCAGACTGTTTTATTCATTTTTTATTATCTATTATATTTTTACATGTCTACTACAATGGGCAATTCAACAGCATTTTTATTACTGTTTTCCCACTGATATGTGTTAATCATGAACATGGGTGGGCCTACGATGTCTTGTTTTTACCTACATTTTGTTACTTTAACGTTTTAAATGAAAACAGGAGTCATTCTAACAGTTTTGTCTCTATGTTTTTATTTCATTTTGAAGCTGATTAAGCTTCTAATATCCTTTAAACACACTTTCCTGAAACGCTCACTGTGCAGTACATACATAGATCATGTTTTGTAAAAGAAACAGGCTGAAATAGACTGTAATGATAAGGAGGCTTTGGGGCCCCTTGATCCCTTGGAACGCTGGGCTCGTGCCGGGTCAGTCCATTCAGTAATCCACACATACAAATACGAATAGCATACCGATAGGGATGTAAGGTTACTACATTTTTTCTTTTCAAACTTAAAAAAAAAAATTGGTCATCACCATTAACTGAAGTGTTGATCGGGGAAGTCGGTGTTATATTGTGAGATCGTTTTGGTGTCTGTGTAATCTCATCAAATACAAATTAAATATTACTCAATAGCATTGACCAACTTTTTAATTCAGCTGTCAACATTGCATAAAGACATTTTGGCTGAATATTGGCGGGTGTCATCCTCAGTTTTTCCTCCTTTCATTAGGGCTGTAGCTTTACACCACTGAGAATCAGTTCTCCCTATTTTATTTGATCATGTTTTATTTGTTAATCTGTAAACTGGGGGTAGTTTACATTGTACGATTAAAATATGTAGAAGGGGGTGAAGGCTTATTCCAGTCATTTTTACTCAATATGTTTCAAAGTGTCTGTTTTAGACACAATAATAAAAACATAAAAGTCTCTCCAGCAGAGGGTTTGTGACAATATTTAAATATTTGTGTTGGAAATATTACAGGAAGTCCATATACAGTCATTACATGCTATTTTTTACAGTTGTTGCTATGGCCATATCTCTTATCTTGGACTATCAAAATAAAGGTAAATATGCCCAAAATAATTAAGAGTAAAAAACCTAAGGTTGAATAGTTTATATCAACATTTCTCCTCTGATGATTGCTCTTACTAATCAGGAAGTAAACTGAAAAACTTAATCAATTATTGAGGGTCATGTGAGGTCTATAATTCATATTAAACACAAACAGATGACATTAAGAGGAACAGAGATAAACTTCACACTTCAACATGCATGTCTAATACTGTACTTAAGAACTTTATACATATTAAAAAAGACTTTTAGACAAATAAGTTTAGTTTAGTTCCTAATATCCATTACATATAATACATACAATACTATAATATAACAAAGTCTTGTAATCTTTTAAAAATATTTTACCAAAAGATATGTCTTTCCTTTAAAAAGGAGAAGTTGTTTTCATTCATGATCAGTCATCATGTCGGCCATGTTTTTTCAAATAACTGAGATTTCATCATGCAGTTATAATTATATTGTAATGTAAGGGATTTTTTTTTTATACATCTCGAAGCTGACTTCTCTTCTTTATACTCACGGGCATGAATTAATGATGGAGAGATATTTGAGTGTAGATCTTTAAAGAGCATCTCTTTCCAGAGAGCTCATCAGTGGAGAAGCTGTTTTACAGCTACAGCTCTCTTTAGCGTCCAGCCTTCAATCCATCTCTCACCTGTCAATAAGCTAATAGTTCTAATGTGTCAAAATTGATTTCTACGGGCCTCTGCCTCCTCCTCCTCCCCACACAGCTCCTCCTCCTCCTCCTCCCCCTCCTCCTCCTCCCCTTTCTTCACTCACCTTCCAATACAACTGATTTATGGTCTTGTTGGTGCCGGGAAAACTACATTGATTTTCTTTTTCTTTGCATAAACCTTTTCTGATAAGTTTGCTATTCAAACAAAACAGCTGAAAAACAAAACTCTAAAAGTCCTAAAATAGTGAAGTGTACTGCTCTCTCTTCAGAGGTTCTTATTATCTGTGATGTTTCACAGCTTTGCACTTTAATAGAAATGAATAAATGCCAGGGCCAGACAGTCATCTTCAGCACTTAAAAGCACCTTAACTCTGTTTACTGCTGGTTCAGATTCAGTCTATATGACGAGCAGCAGTTCGTCTCTGTTTCCCAGAATTTACATTAAATACGTGCAGTAGGACTGGATAATGTTTTCCTTTCACATAATGAGGAAATGTTTAGGGATTTCGACAAGTCACAGAAATGTTGATACTGATCATGTCAGTAAAATGTTCACGGACTTCGTCTTTGTTTTTTCTCAAATATGTGCTCTTGCAGGGCGATACCCACTTACAGTGACCGACTGCAGTGTTATGAAACATTCTGATGGTTCTCGCAGCACTTGGTTACGGTTAGAGAAAGATCGTGCTCCTGTTTAATACAAGAAAAGTCCACAGTGACTTCAGATAGTGAATTTATTTACATTTAACCAAAGCTACCATCTTAACTAGACAGGTTCATAAATGCAGCACTACTTTCATTCAGAAAGAAAAACACACTTTAAAAAGATTGTCTGATCAAATGGAGTTTAAATTAACATGATGATTTGTGGAACAATACATGAAATAGTAAAACCTGCAGATGAGTAACATTTTTGTAATTTTATAATATTATAGTCTAGTTACAGAATTCAATTAGAGATTTTATGATGATTTTATTACTGAAATCTAGTTTGTGAAGAAGAACTGTAACAGAAAATGAGTTACAAAGGTTTTCACAGGTTTGGATTGTCACTGACTGACTTTACTGGATGTAAAATTCTGTAGATCTGAGCTGATCACATAGACTTTGAGGCCTTTAATTGGCACATTCATTTCTGATGAGACCAGAGCAGAAAATGAAACTATAAAAAATTATCCCGCTAAATAAGACGGGCTTGTCCGCTAAAAAGTTAAATAGATAAATAAGTTATAAATAAATTGTTAAATAGAATCTTCTATAGGAAACTATGTTTAACTAAATATGTTCTCAAAGAAACACAGAACCACCTGAATTATACTCGTTATCAACATAAGAAAATATTTATATATATATAATAAACATGTCTTCCAAGTTGCAAAATTTTGAACAATGACAAAATATTGAATTTCTTTCTCAACAATTTCCACTATTACAATACAAATACATTCATCAGACACACTTGGTTTAAATTTAGAGAAAGATTGTTGAAAACATCTACAGAGACTCGAGGCCTGAGACACAGCTTTCTAATGTATTAACATTTAACTGAAACAACAATCTTTGTGTAACCTTTACCAACCGGTGCTTTCGTTGTCTTAACTACAGACAGGGCTCAGGACGGAAATCCCGTCTCTGGGTGTACGCCCAACACCCACCTCCACCACCTCACTCTGACTCGTACGTGCGCGGTATCAAATGTAGCACTGCCTTGAATAGAATAAACGTTGCCAGGGAACTTGATCCAGGCAGTGAATACATTTAGACAAACTGTAATTGGGAAAACAAATAGGTGGTACTGTATAAGCATCATTTCTGGTAGACAGAGTTTTTATGAAGCACAGGATTCCCTTACTGTAAAGGCTAATCTGCCACCATCTATAGATCAGGCTCCATTCACAAAGGATAAACACATTTTGGTTTTTGCACTTATCATTTTGATGTATTAATACAAATATAAGACAGCACATTTGCCATGTCATTCGATAGCAGTATTTATTTTAGACTTTGTAGTTGTTTAAATGTCATATTTTGGCAATGTGTTTTTTAAAACATATTTGACAATATTTCATTCATTTATTTCTCTCAGTGAATAGTTTTTGGCATAACTTCCATCAAGGTGGAATTTACTGTCATTCTCTGCATATTCAATATTTAAAAAAAAAATACATAGTACGAAACAGTAAAGTGGTATTATACTGGTTAAAGCTCACTCAATGAACAGTCACACTGTAAAAATGTGCCTAATTTATTAAAAAAGTAAAAATCTACAAAAATAAATCTACTACTTAATGATAAATTAATCATTTAACTAATAATATAATAATACTGCAACAGTAAGAAATGAAGACATAAAAAATGGCAACAGGAATGGTACCATTACCAACAAAGTATCAGACACAAGTTTGTGTAATCATTTTTGAAATTCATTTTTAATTTTTAATCTTTTTAATTCTAAATAAATTTAATATTTTTAAAAATAATTTCAAAGAATAATGTTGATATCTATTTTCATCCTTTCACACATTTTACTAAAGCCTTAAGCCCCTATTTACTAATATTGATTCATATATCTGTTCTTCTTTTCTTTTCGCTGCATCTGCATGTTGTGCAGCAGACTCAAATTCAAATGTGTTACATTTACTGTAATTCATCTCTGTGTGAAAATGTGGGTTATTACTTCAACATTGTCATTCTCAGAGATTCACCAAGACATTTTTTTATTACCTCATATTACACATTACTACACCACTGATGCGCATTGCTGTCACTATTCAGGCCTGCGGAGCAATTATATCTTAACTGTGTCTGACTTGTTTCCGAGGAGCTGGGAAATGTGAGGAATGCTTTACATCACTTTGTGAATCCTCCGCTTCAAAACCCCCTCATTCATCCCGCCGGCCCGAAAGGTCGTCTTGCGGCCCGTCCGCGTACACACACACACACACAGTTTAATTCTGAAACACACTCCTGACGGAGCGGCGCAGGTGTGGCTCATGTCCTACAGACGCATCTCAAATAGACGTACAGTACACCAAGGCCTGTGGCTCCGGCCTCCACAGTCTTCACTGGACCACTGGCAGTGAAGGAATGTGACTTATTCTGCTGTAGAGAGTGAAAGTTAATTTAATCAGAAAATATTCTAATGCCGTGATCGTTATACAGTATTGAATTATGAATCAAAGTGTTACTGGATGTATTGTTCTAGCATACTGCAAATCAATAATGATAGTTTGTGCTTGTGCGTATACTTCAACTAGTATCAGCTTTTTTCTGTGGGCATCTGTCTGTCCACAGCTGCACATCACTGAGCCTCTGTGCCGGCGCTGCTGCTGCTCAAGCAACCCCACGTCCAATAACCCAAACTAGCACTTTAAGGTCAGGGAAAGTCTGAGGTTTTGGTTAAATGTTAATAAAAGTTTTACAAAAACATGACACTTCTTTAAGTCAAAAAAAAAAAACAGCTGGCACTGAACATAATCTAGGAGGTAAACACATTTCCCCTAAAATATATTTGGCTAAACAAACTATTAATATATAAATATACTTTGAAGGAGGTATAGTGTAAACTGATGTCTCGTACATTAATCATACCATCATGACATTTCTTTTATGTGCTGTAAATGCTGTCAGCAATACTGCACATAATACTGATAAAGTATTTTCTATATACCTTATATATTCTGTTCCTGACATGATGAGATATAATTTGAAAACTTGGTTTTATCCTGAACATTTGAATAAAAAAAATCTTTTCACTTTGTGTGATTGAATGTGACATGAATGGAGTAATGATACAATATGCTGCGGTCTGATGGTGACTGCGTTTACTTGACTTTCTCATGGCTCCTCTTCCAGTCTGCCCCACCTCAAAACATGTGGCCGCTGTGCGTGTGTGTATGTGTGTGTGTGTGTGTGTGTGTGTGTGTGTGTGTGTGTGTGTCTGTGTGTGATATCAACTCAGGCCCCGTCTCTTTTAGCACCTCCGCTCTGCTGTTAAACTACATTCCTCCCACCTCCGAAGCCCAAATATGTTCACTCACACTAACCTGTTACCATTAGGCCATTCATCAACGTTCAACTGTCCAAACATGAGAGGTGTTAGGGAGACAGCACGGCCAGCGTGGTTTGGAAGCTTTCCAGTGACCCTGGTTGTGGAGATGATTTCCAGTCAGAGTACATAGAGTAAAGTCTGCAGGAAAAACGACGGGGAGACTTGATCCGAGATGCGATGAAGCGCAGATTAACATTCTTGTCAAAGATATTGTCAGTAAAAGATGTTTGATGCCGCAGACTAAAGCGCTGCAGCTTACTTTGAATGCAGTGACTTAAAAGCAATAAAAGTAAAATCGTAGCAGGAGTCTGCACACCTGCTCTGTGGATTAATCCGCCACTGAAAATAGTCCCCAACAAATGCACCATTCCCTTCTGTTTGTGAAAACCTGCAGCATCTATCTGGTTTATAAATTACTGAGCCTTTTTTTAAAAATTAGAAGATTTGTATCTTCAGTAAGAATGAAGGCTTGGAGCTTTAGGTACCTAATATGTTGGAGTTCATTAGGAATTTTGGTCTCTATAGGTTTTTACTTAGTGGTTTCATACAGTTATATAAGCCTGTCATTTGTATTGTATACCGTGTGAATCAAGCCTTCTGACCTAATGGCTGTAGGGAAAGCATATCAAACAAAGCACACAAAACTATTTTCCAGGCCACTGCAAAACCAGAATGCTTCAAACCTGATGTATTTCTATACAACTTCGGCCAGTGTTAGAAGTTGTAGTGATTTGCAGTGACCAGCTATTTGACACCATTGAGTAGATACCTGTGGTAAGTGAGCTCATAATAGTATCTGTTCCTTAGATGTGGTTTGTGGTTGACTGTCATTTGTCACTTGTGTGTGTACAGTATGCAGGGGGTGTGTGAGCGTGAGCCTGCCTGGTAAAACTTCTGTTTGGTGAAACCCAGTCATTCAAACTTCAGCTTTGTTTCCAAGCACTATACCAGTTTAAGTTATTTCTCCTTCCCTCTAAAATCTCCAGTTGTTCCTGGAACATGCTAACACAGGTTTTATTTTGTAGGTGTCTGTTTTCCACTCTCTGCACTCCCTCTCTCTGCCTCTACAGAATTAATATCAGCAGATGTTATTTGCACGCAGGTGTCGGTAGCCATCAGTGCTATTTGAACCTGTGGTGGATTGCCAATGTATTGCCAATGCTATTTACACCAGGGTTTTAGGCTGTCCTGGACCATTGCAATGAGTCAGATTGGAGAAGTCATGGCAGAGAGGATTAACGTTGTAATATTAATGTACAACCCAAAACTTGATCTTTCTCTATGGTGTGCATGTGTTTCATATATACTGTATATATATATATATATGTGTGTGTGTGTGTGTGTGTGTGTATGTATAAGTCTAACAAGTAAGTATCAAATTTGATTTTACACGGGAGTCAAACCCTCATCTTGTGTCTTGTGGGGGATAAGTTCACCATCCAGAGCTCTAGAGGAGAATGCAGAAAGACTGAGCGCTTGTGGAAAGCCACAAAACTTGAAGTTCACAGGCTACATCTTAGAGGACTCAGGTGCACTTTCAATGACTGAGAGAGCATCTTAGCTCAGCATTTGACACTGTGGACAATCGTATTTTAATCCACAGGTCGAGACACCTAGTGGGTATTTTTGGAACTGCAATGGAGTGGTTCTCCTCCTACCTCACAAACAAACTGGAAATGTAAAACACATCACTTCCTTTTTCCAGTAAACTCCTACCAGTAAGCAGATGTTATAACATAAAATTCAGCCAAGCAGGGACTGATAGTGGAGTAAAACTTTGCATGATAACGGTTCTTGCCTCAGCTCTTTGAGCTGCTCCCACCTCATGGACCATATCTCCACTCCCAAAAGGTTTTACTAGGGAGAGTGTGTTACTGGGCAATGGCCCAGTGGAGATCTGCGGGTTTATCCTCAGTGACAGGTTTCACACGCAGCTTGTGGGCCAAACCCACAAATAACAGCCAGGCGTCTTGTTTGCCATCATTCTGGGGCCTGTTTCAGATTACTTACTGGCTCTTTGAAGTTGGCTGACGGACGGGCAGGGTTTTCCCCTGCATCTCTGCCAGAAAAAGATTGGGTCATCAACAGCTCTGCCACCCACCGCATATCTTGAATGACCTCTGAATAAGACGTGTGCTTACTTAGGCATCTGATCAGAGAGCCGTCGGGAGGCTGTAACAAAAGGTCCAGTGTGAGGTATTTCCTGATTTCACAGCAAAGTCCTTGCTGAAATACAAACCTCAGTGTGTTGTTTTTAGGGAAACTGCTGTTACCTTCAACCACTGTTCCATCAAAGGCCACGACTTAGAAGTTGTAACACGTTTTAAGTAAGTGGACACAGTCATTGACACTGAACTTTAAGCACAGTGGATACAACTTGTTTCATTATTGCAAGATATTGATGGTCCTGTTTATCTCTTTGATTTCACACATTTCTTTTTTAAAAAGCAAGTTTGTTTTTGTAACCTGTCAATTACAAACATTTTCATTCTATCAATCATGTCAAATATAGTGTGATATGATAATATAAAAATTAAAAATTGCATTATAACCTATGATACGACCAATAGAAGTGTCTCCTGAAGTAGCGCCCCTACGTTGCCAGGCATACTGAACCAATCTTTGTCGCTACAATGGTCATGGCTTGGTTAGTTTTAGGAGAAGATGATGACTTGGGTTAAAATAAGTGCTTCTTCAACATTACACCGTCTCTGTTGTCATGGTTACAATATACACAGCTAGTTTGACATGGGAATGAAACACAGCTCTCTTGTGTCATATTCCTTTGTTTTGTTGATCCATCCATCCACCACAACTTTGTCTGTCTTTATACTACGTCACCACACTTTTCCCTTTGCTCCTGTCATAATTACTACGGCCAATAGATGTCGCCTAGCAACAAAACCTAACTATTATAGGTCATAATAACCTGCTGCACCTCACCAGCGACTGACCCGGGTATCTCTACTCTCTCTTAGTATCAAAGAGCAGTGGACAAAACATTCAGACAGGGACAGACTGGAATAACACTTCATAAATCTAACATCAGCCCAGTCAATCTCCACACTTTTGGACCACATATACTGAAACCATTTCCTTGAAATATCTTGTCCATTTACCTTTCATGCCAGTAACATTTTATCACTAGTTTCAACCGTTTCAAAAGAACATCCAAAATAGCAAAGAGAAAAGTTTCAAGTGTTCAGTTTCAGGAGTTAGTCAGTAGAAGTTCCGTAACTCAGGCTGCAGGAATAAATCTCTCCGTCATATTTGAGCACTTCTGAAGTGTTTGTTTTTTCCTCAGAGCTCTGACTGGACTTGTGTTGACTATCATGAACCTCTGAGAACCTGGAGCTACTTCCGCCCGATAGGAAAAAGTAAATGACTCTTTATTTTCAGTATTACTTCCATACACACACACTTCCTCCTGGCTTCCTACAGAGCATGATTAAGTGTTGTGTCATGCTTTTGTTTTTTTTAAAAACAAAGAATTAACTTTATATGACTCACTGAGTGTGGCCCTATTTTACAAACAGTAGTCATGTCCCACGCACATAAACATACAATATCTGTCATTTTGCTGCACTTTCTTTCGGGGATTTCCTCCTTTAATATGTTTCCTCTCAGCTCTTCTTTTGTCCTTCGTTCTTCTGCACTGGTCATTTTTCTCCACACTGTTCAGCCACATGCACCACACACACACTGACTCAACACTGTGTTGATGTGTGATGTTACAGGGATCAGGGTCTACAGCTCTGGGAGACTGTAGCTGCAACGTGTTGTTTTCTCTTTGTATAGGCAAGTGGGACAGATCAGAGTCATAAGAATCATTCCCATAGATGATTAACCTTTCATTTTGAAATTTTATGTAATCATTAATAATAAAGAAACATAGTAAGCAAACTTATTATATATATCTTCTTCTGTGTTTTATTTGAAGTGTTGATCCATAAGAACATATAGTTGTAGTTTTCAGAACCAAAAACCATCTCAATGTAGTTTTACATCTCCTCTCTCAGGCTTCTCTCTGGAGCTCTAGCAACAACAGTTCAGTGAGCCAATCAGAGGAGAGGAGGCTCTGAGCCTCTCTTCTGATTGATTGACTGTTTTGTGTGTGATCCAATAAAAATATAGTAGATTTCAGGTAAACACTCAGAGAAAACAAATCCTGCAAGGTTGGATGGTGGATCCAGGTCAGTGGGGCTTGGGGAGTGGCTGAGAGCAGTGAGTGCTTTATTGTGACATCACAAAGTTCAGGAGGTCCTGACGACTCGTTTCAAGGCTCAGTGTCTGAATACAGGCTGTGTGCATTTCTCTGTGGACTGAGCGCTTTGATACTTTCACAGTATCAATATAGAACCTAGACCTGATCTATAATCAAACAACACATGGACATCTACCTTTATACTGTATGAGACCTTTAAGAATTTTTGTCAAATGAATATTTGCAAGGTCAACAATGAACCCATAATGGACATTAGTTAACTCAGAGGGGTCTTTGTATGTAAACTCAATCATGTCACAGTAATGATGTGACACTGTTACAGTGTTTCTGTGGTTAAATACAGCATGAATGTATGAGTTTAGGTTTAGCAGTGAAATACAGATTTCGCTGAACTTCAATTTTAGTAACTGATTTGGTTTTATGAAAGCAACATGGCATGAATGTCTTTTTTCTCACTTTATAGTTTCATGTGATTTCATATGGAGCTCCGCCTCCTCGTGTTGACATAGCCCAATTTTTTGCACATCACGGGTGGCGCACATGTATCCTGAAACCTGCCACCCTCACTCACGGAAAGTTTTTTACTGGGACGTTCCTGCGCTGTCATGGACCATTGAGCAATAAAAAACGTGTAACCGAACCCATGAGCCTAATCCAGCCGGGACAATCGCTGGCAGAGGCTGCACCTGCACACAGCTGAATCCCTGCGGACTGCCCCCAGGCAGGGCCGCACGGGAGGAGAAACCACATCAGTGGACCTGATCAAACTCCAGGGCGCTGGAATGATGTGGGAATCACATCCAGATCTGTGGACTGTTGCGTTGTCAGATTTCATTGATGGTGCAGTTGTGGTGATCATCAATGAAGTGTGTTAAGTTTGTAATTGGTTGAGGGTTAGTGTGTTGCCAATAAAGCTGGATTTTCACCCAAATAGGCCAGTTCAGAACAGCCTCATCAGCCTGTGTGGAAACTTGCGGCAGCACATAAAGTGCAACACCAGGGAAACTCCACCCACCTCTGAGTCCATAAGTGTCAAGGAGCAAATCAGCTTGGACACAAGCTGAGAGGCATCGGAGCGCACTGGACTGTTGTCAGGATTTTTCTAAGACAAAATATCCAGAGAAAAAGCAAAACAGTGTTAAAGTTGCTACATTTAATGCGTTTTAGTGACTTTAAAAATATGAGGAGACGTTCACTCCGCATTTATCAACGTGGCGTCAAAATTTAACCTGACTACGGTCGTGCGTAAAAGTTTCTTTTTCCCTTGGAGACCATGCGCAGTTTCTCGGAGACGTGCGTCCCGACCGAGGCACCACAAGCCTTTCCAACAAGAGTCGGAGATGCGGCCCTTCGAGGGACTGTCCTGGCCGGACCCCCGCTGTTCCCAGCCATGGCTTTATCCTCCCGAGGGTCAGCGGATCCCAGTTTGGATACGATGATTCACACGTCTCCGCCCGGGCATTCTGCGATGCTGTGTCGGCCTCCCGAAATTCTGGAGGGAGGGGAGATGGCAGATGATGAGCCGAAAGTTTATCTGGAAGCCAGCGACCTTTGGAGACAGTTCCACAAATGCGGCACTGAAATGGTCATTACAAAATCTGGGAGGTACAGTACATGTCTAATAATTACGCAGGGATGTAATTCTACCGTCTCCTGATGAATGCATGCTGCTTCACGCCTTAATCTCTTCCCCCTGCAGGCGCATGTTCCCGCCGCTCAAGGCCCGGTGCATCGGGATGGATAGAAAAGCCAAATATATTCTTCTGATGGACATAGTGGCGGCTGATGACTGCAGATACAAGTTTCATAACTCCCGCTGGATAGTGGCGGGAAAGGCGGACCCCGAGATGCCCAAGCGCATGTACATCCACCCGGACAGTCCGGCCACGGGCGAGCAGTGGATGTCCAAAGTGGTCAACTTCCACAAACTTAAACTGACCAACAACATTTCTGACAAACATGGATTTGTAAGTTTGGATTTAGATTTTGTTTCATTGTTTGTTTGTTTGTTTTATTATAACCAAGGTAATTTCAAGGGAATGGCACGTTTATGGCCTTTTTTGTGACGTCTAATCTTTTCAAACGAATACATAACAATAATCCATTTTAAATGTAATATTATGTAAATATATATTTTCGTTCTTGGAAGATCTTTCTCGTTCCTGTTGAAATTCTTTTGTGTCGTAAACATTTTCATCTCATCATGAAACGAGTTTTTCCAAACGCTTTTCTCAAAAACTGGTTTCAAACGTCATCGTTGTTTTTTTTATTTTTTTATTTTTTTTATTTGCAGACAATTCTCAACTCGATGCACAAATACCAGCCCAGATTTCATATCGTGAAGGTAAACGACATCCTCAAACTGCCCTACAGCACCTTCAGAACATACGTCTTCTCCGAGACTGAGTTCATCGCAGTCACAGCTTATCAGAACGATCAGGTAAGAGCTTTACTTCTTCTCACTTAGTCACTTTGCAGACGATTTAACCTCGGGTTGACTTGACTGTCTGTACGAAGAGGAGCTCAACTTTCAAAATAAAAGAAGAAAAATCTCATCGATCATTTACTACAACACAAGACATAAATATATTTCGTCTCCATCTCGCTTTATATTTTTCAGATCACACAGCTGAAAATAGATAACAATCCTTTCGCTAAGGGATTCAGAGACATCGGTAACGGAAGAAGAGAAAAGAGGCAAGTTAATGTTTCAGTTATAAATTCATGTAATTACATAATAATAATAATAATAATAATGTTATTATTATTATTCAGTATTCAGGATTTGATGTCTAGTAGAAATATTTTTAGTACTTTAATTGATTGCAATGCAATTGTAATGTTTAGTTTCTTATAAATTCATCATATGTTTTGAATGTAAATCTTAATCTGAAAAGTATCCATTAGAGTTAAGCAGCTACAAAGTCATGTCAAAGAGTTTATCATCAGTCCACAGTCAGACAAACTGTCTTTAAGTGGAGATGACTTGGTTCTGTGTAAACTCTCCCTACGGGTGTCCAGCTAAGATGACTCCACAGGCACAATGCAGAATATTCAGTGAGTAAAAAAGAGTAACAGCTAAAGGCTCAAAGGAGTCATTAACGTCTCTGTTCATGAGTCTACCACACACAGATCAGGGCTGCATGGAGCATGTTTGCATGGCATTGTGCTCCATCCGACTGCTCTCCAGCAAAAAAAAAAAAAAAATTATAATATCACTGTGTCTTGCCATGGGAACACACACATGGGAAAATATTTTTTTGTGGAGTAATGACACTCAGGTTGAGTAGTGAAGTAGGGTGGAGGGAGCATCATGATGTATTGCTTTATTTACAGCTCGACGTGATCGAGAAGAAACTGAATTCCCGAGTTTATCAGGGTCTCTGGAAGAATAATGTCAGGGTGGCTGTGATGCATCAAAGTAAATCTACTACAGATATGATTTCAAACAAAGTCAATACACCTTCTGGAGTGGTCCAATCAGAGCCCAGTAACCCAGCAGAGCTGCTGTGGAGTGAGGAGAGCCGCTCACACCAGACATCCTGAGAACATGTCTGAGCTGAAGCAGCTCTGTAGGAAGAATCGTCCAAACTGCGGCCGTGATCAGCAGCTACTGGAAGAGCTTGTTTTGGGTCATTGGTGCTAAAGGAGATTCAATATTAAAGCCAAGGGTTCACTTACTCCTTCCACCAGCACTATACGAATAGCTGAAGATCAGATCACATGATAAGACCAATCAATACTGGAAACCAGGTTATTCCAAAGGTGTCTTGCCACTATTTATTCTTTTTATATTGGATGTGTTCTTAAGGAGGGCTCCTCAGACATCTGTATTCTGTAGAGTGTCTAAATAAATTTATGTTTCTCATATTTATAAATTAAGTTAAAAGTTAATAATAATTAGCAGTAATGTTAATAATAACAATAATAATAAGCATATATTTATAGTGCAGACTTTCACCAACTTGTTAAAATGATCAAATGCCCAGAAAAGAAAATAAAGAAATACAGAGAATAAAGAAATGTTGTTATGATAATGTTATTATCAGTGAATCAGCTGATAAACAGTTACATTATTTGGTCTATAATAAACCAGAGAAAGGTAAAATGCCCACTGCCGTTTCCTAAACCCTACGGTGACAGAGAGTCCAAGTACAAGAGTCCAAACCCCCAAAGAAAATCTGTTTAAAATCATAGAAAACAGGGGAAAGTAGCAAATCGTCACATTGGAGGAGCTGTGGTCTCAGTGTTTGGGCTTCTCGCTGGGAAAGAAGATTTTAACTGTTTCAACCATAAAAAAACTTTCCAGAGCAGCAGCAGCTTTCCTGGGAAGATGGAGCAGAAGCGAGAATCAATGTCTGAGCCGGTAAAAACACGTTGTTACTGGTGTGTTCACATCAGTTTCACTGGAGTCGTTGATTGTTTTATCGTATAAATGATCAATCATTTCTTTTGCTCTCTTTTGTAAAAATCAGGAAACTACAACATTCATCACAAAAATGTAAAGAGATGCGGCTGATCGACATGAAACCTGAACCTCTTCAAGATTCATCCCCGCAATATTCAGACAATCTCAAGTCCTCAGGTGCAGAAGCGTTGTTGTTGGTTTTTTTTAACCATCACTGCTTCAACATGTATAATATTAATTTTATCAATTCTGTGAGTCCAAGAGTCCAAACTTTTTTATTTGCCTTTTGTTTCAAGATGCCCATGAAAGTGACAGCGACAGAAACGAGGACAATGCCGGAGAGGAGGAGCGCAGAACGACAAGAGACACGAAACCCGGATCAAAGGTTTCCATGGCAGACAGAACAGTACAGACTCCAGCTGGGACACAGAGAGAAACGGATCCAAGACAAAGTCACGTCGTCAGTATCATAAGTGATGGAGCGGGTTGCTCCAACCCACAAGACTCAGAGCAGGAACAAATGTGCAAATTACGCAGCGGTTTCGCACACAGCCGTGTTTATCCACCGGAATTGAACACGCATCTGTGGGATCCGAGTGTCCCCGGCGGTCTTCTCCACTCCGCTCAGGTGAACACCTGGAACAGCTGTGCCACCGTGGACAGAGCGGCGTCGTGTGGACTGAGCCTGGCAGCACCTGTCAGGACTCCAGGAACCCCAGGGTTTCCCATCAGCCTTCAGCAGCAGGCGCTGGTACAGGTAAACACAGGGCTAATGAAACACTATAATTAAAACTCATTAAATACTTGTAGTACACATCCATTTCATTACAAGTTCTGACTCACTGAGACATCTGTTGTAAGCAATGGTGGAAGAAAGTATTTGGATGCTTATCTTAGTGCAAAAATACTTTAATGTAAGTGAGAGTCCTGCATTCAGCAAGTCTTACATATCACTAAAATGTAGCCTTCTTAAAGTATCAAGTGTTACATTGTGCATTAGAGCATGCCCCCTGTCAGTATTTCATTATTATATATAAGAATTTATTATTATAATTTACAATATCTGTTTATTATGATGACTGAAGCAGGGTTTTAATGTTGTAGCTGGTCAAAATGAAGGTAATTCTCATGTTTAACTCATCATTAACTTTTGGAAACACATCATTGTTTTTAATGTATTATATTTATTTGCCAAGTAACTGGAATTAGTAAAAAAAATAGTAAAAAGTACAAACTTTGCCTCAGATATATAGTGAAGAAGTATGATGTTGCCTATAAAAAGAAAATGTTCAATTAAAGTTCAAGCTGAGCTGAGCGTTGAATGTACTAATGGGGGACCAAATCCTCAGTCCTCATTCTGATATTACAGAGGTTACATTACATTACATGTACATCGAATAGCTTCCAAGCTTTAGTTGAAGTGAATATGTGGACATTTTTTACAAAATAAACTTTAACTTTGGAGGATTCTCACTTGATTTTTCTACCTCAGTCTGCTGAAGCCTCATAATTACTTTAGTTCAACTTTATTATATATATATATATATATATATTTGTATAGAGCGTGGACTGTGGACTTTTTCCCTCATCAGTTATATTGAAAGCACATTGTTCTTAAAATGGCTGTGCTAAACAGGATGAACCATTACAACCAGCTGCAACTGTTTCACTCTTCATATGAGCACCTGACTATTTTTTCAAGACTTGAAAAATTGTGAAACGATCCCTTAACGCGTAAAAAGCATTTTAATATTGTAGCGAGTTGATGTGGACTTAACTATTAAATATCTTATTAACTTATTCTAATTTTGTATTCTATTATTTTAATTTTGCAAACTAATTACAAATGTTAAATAAATGCAGTCAAATAAAAGTATAATAATTCCGGTAAACACACACTATAACAGCCCAGGATTTACAGTGTAACTGTGTTGTGTGAATCAGCTGCTAATAAAATACTCACACAGAGAAACAGTGGAAGAAACCATGACGACGGAGACGGGACGGCAACAACAAGCAGGCATTTTAGAGGAAAGGAGACATGAATTATACCATAAGTATTTTTGTAAATACGATGTACCTAAAGGGAACAGTCCTGGCAAACAACATTGTTCTTATTAAAGAGGAAAAATAGGAGAATAGTGTACAATTTAAAATACAGTTTAAAAAGGGGGGAGCTCAAGAGCACCCACACTACAGGGATTTATTATCATGCAGACTACTTCACTGTATGATTTGAATTAAAGAAATGAGACAGCACTTTTAAAAATGTACTCTGGATGGGAATGTTCACCCAGCACTGCAGCAGCTGATAACAGGTACGCTGGAGTAGAAAAGGAAACGTACCTTTGTCAAATGAACAGCTTTCAAAGGTTTCTAAAGTCAGCAGAGCAGGAAAAATAACAGAATAAAGTAATGCAATTGCAGTGTAAATGTATAATGAAAAGTAACCATTTGTTTTTATTTAACCTGTAAAATAATGGGCATTTACATATGATGATGTTTTGCTGATTTTATTGTTTTTGAATATTGATGCAAAAAAAAATATTATCAATGTGTTGTGTGGGTATATCTATATCAGTATTAGGCGCCTGTTAGTGTGATTGGACCTAAACTATTTTCATTAATTATATATTGTGTGTATTTTCTTGTTATTAACAGGACCTGATGACCTTTTCACACTTTGGAGGCTTCCTGTTTTATCCCTACGCCAGCCTCTCAGTGCGCTCCAAAGTGGATTTCAGAGCCTATCCGAGCGTCCACAGCCGGGACTACTTCACCTCCCCAATAATATCCTCATGTGTTCCTCCTGGTGGTGGGTTGAAATATCTTGTCCCTGATTTGCTAACGCTGCCCAAAACAGAGCAGATGAACTCGGTGGAAGAAGCTGAAATGGACTGCAGTCAGGACGAGACACAAACAGGGACAGAATTCTGACTTGCAACACTCGCACCTGCAGAATTGAAAGGCCGTTTCAAAAGGAAAATTTTGGGTTATCGTGCATATTGGTCTCATATAAGTCTGATAAATCTGCATTATATTGAATACATGACTTCAGATTGAATAACTGTGGTGTAAAGGGCATTTTATTTCAACCAGATGTAACTTTGTTTATGAATATCATATTAAAGGACCAGTGTGTAGGATTCTGGTAGCTCTATTGGCAGAATCTAAGAACTGCCCTTCATATCTACATAGGTAGCAGGTCGTCTTCCACAGAGCCCAGCATGTTACACCGCCATGTTTCTATACAGTAGATAAACCAAATACTGGCCCTAGAGAGCGGCGCTTCGATGTTTACATGACCTGTAGGCCACTGTTGGTTCTCCTCCCACCTGCATGTAAAGATGGATGTAGCCTCCGTGACTTCACCCATAGATTGTGGAGCCGTGGCTGTGCCAAGCATACGCTCACACACCTGTCACTCAAAGCAGCACGCCCTCATTTATGCAGATCTTTAAGCCTTAATAAAATTTGAATCGGTGAGTTGTATAAAAATTCTCCCACCGTACAGTCGTCATGAAGGAGGGAAGAAGCCGTTTCTTTCTGCGGGACATTTTAGCATAGGAGTCTATGTGGATTGACTCACTCATGGAGCCAGACTCAAGGGGCCGTTCGAAGAACTGTTTTTGGCACTTATGTCTTGGCTTCATTTTTCAGTCTTGGAAGTTGCCGCTTGGTTCTCGTACTCACTTGGAAAGGGGACGGTGAAGGGAGCGGTGTTCAGTTGGTTGCAATCTGCAACCTTACCACTAAACACCACTAAATCCTACACACTGGTGATTCAAATTGTGATTTTATTGAGATTAGGTGCAGCTTGGTGGATGACATGGATGCTGAAATATTGTAAGAAAACTTTTTACACTTGAGCCCAAAAGCATTTAACTGACAAATTTTGGATCTAAATTTGGTGGATAAAATATGAATAAACCTGAGTAAATTAAAAAAATCATTGCAATACATCTGATCTGTATAAGCTGTATGAAGATTTCCAGTGAAACTTTACAATAAATTAGTCAAATTATGTACTGTTTACACACACACACACACACACACACACACACACACACACACACACACACACACACATTTGAGTTGAATAGCTTAAAACACATCAGCTTTCTTTGCGTTTAAAGAATGCATGGATACAGGCATGCTTCATTCTTTTTGTCCATGAGATTATGTCATTTTTTTTTTCTCAAAGACTGATCCAATAAATAAAGAAAAATTATGTTTATTTTAAAGATTTCTTTGTGTTACTGGTTTTAAGTCCCTGAAAAGATTAAAAATTCATAACAAAATAAACAAAAGTCCAAATAAAAAATATATATTTTAGGAATAGTTATTAAGCGTTTTCACAGTCAAAAAGTAAGCTAATCTGTTTCATCAGATGTGCTTTGATCTAATTTGACTGACAGTGACCAAACAACCCACTCAGTGTCATCAGATCCTGATTCAAACGTTGCTGAATCATGATTGGTGTAAAGAAACATGTGACATCACATTTTTCCAATTGATCCAGTGTCTCAAAAAAACAAAAAAACAAAAACGGAAAACAGAAATCTCTTGTGTAACAAGAGACCGTTCAAACTCTGGGTGTAAATAGTGTGCTCGTGTGCAACCACTTCACTCACAGTAAGAAGGACATAAGTTTTTAGGGCCTTTGAAGGACTAATGTTAAGATATACAGTGTAATAGGCTATTTTAATCTGCCAAAGCCTCACACATGTTTTCCCAGTGTACCAGGAAAAGCTATTTGGGGTTCAGAGTGTTGCTCAACAACAGCTTAACATGCGAACAGGAGGACATGAGGATCGAACCGCCAACCTATGAGTCAGCAGAGCAAAATTTTGAAATGTAAAAGCGACATTACACAGGCAGCAAAGCTATGAAAATCGATTAGTAATACGTGTTTGCTTTTAGCAGCAGCTGCATTCATTTTTGTTGATGAAAAAAAACAGTATCATATGTGAAATATAAATTTCAGATTAAACTGCAAGACAAAAGACGGAACATTAACAGGAACACAAGCAAAACAAAACCGTGACTACAGGACAATTACAGACATTCTGTTAGAGAACAAAGAGAAAGATTGTAGAGTGGTATATTTATTTGATGTGCTTGTGTGTGTGTGTGTGTGTGTGTGTGTGTGTGTGTGTGTGTGTGTGTGTGTGTGGAAAGAATAAGGGGAAGAGGAGAGAGAAAAAGGGGGCAGCAAGATAAGTAAGTAAGTAAATCTAGCTGCTTTAATTAGGCTTACTCAATCTGATGTAATTTATTACATTTGACCTCTCCAAGTTAATAATTACAGACAAAATGCTGAATTGAGTTGGTGAGTTTTATTAAATCTCACACCTGTCACCTATCTGACCCGCGTTGTCCACAAACACACCAACAGAAGATCCTGCTCGGCCAAAAGATGCTAAACAACAGAATTCATTTTTTTATTCTTTATATGTTTTACCGAAAAGAATACGTTTGGATGGAACCTTTCTCAGTAACTGTAACAGATTAAAATTACATTTATTTTGTAATTTAATTACATAATCCCATTGTATGTAATTAGTTACTCCCCAATACTGGAAATAACCATATACTACAACTAATACTATCACTATGACTAATACTAATACTATTACTAGTACAACTACTCCTAAAAAAAAGGTAGAGTACTGGCAGAACATCCACTCCAGGCCATATGGTAGTGTGACAACATTTTGTTAAATCAGGATCTAATAGGATGAGGGTGTTTCTAATACTTTCAGTGAATGTCCGTCTGGCTGCAGCTGTTTCTCTGCTCCTGCCCTGGTGGTCCTCTTTCCTGGACAGGCACGAGTTCCCATAGACATATATACAAAGACGCTGCATTGGCCGCTGGATCATATGTCAATGTCGCCGCCATATTGGACCGGACAAGAATGCCCTGTAAACAAGCATGAAGAAACGGAGGGGCAACAGTGTTTTCTGGGGGAAAAAAAAGCAGAATAGTTTATATTTCTCAACCGATTTCAATGAGTCCTTTTTATATTTAAGGGGTTTATGATCTACGAGGAGTAAAAATAAAAGTTTGGTCACCAGTTAATTAGAATCCTGATAGTTAAGGCTGTAATCAATGTTTTCCACAAGCAGGAGTGTGCATTAACATTAGGTTTGGATGAACTGAATTACTTGTGGAAAATAATTAATTGTCATAGGGAATTGTTCAAACTCACATTGCTTTACTAAATTAAACTAGCCTACTATCTATAGTACATTTAGTCTTTACTATTAGGCTACTAATCAATTATTATGCTGCTACTAAAATATTTTATTAATGTTACACCTGTTGTATTTGTAGGATATTAATAATAATACGATATACTGCTATATTATGCAGTTGTATATTGTTGTATTACTAATACATCTCACTTTGTACTACATTATACTTATATTCCACATTACACTGTAGCTACTCCATGTTTATAACTTCTTTTTGTCCATCAATAAAGCAGTATCTGATCCTTACACTGATTAAAATATAGATTTAAATATAGAAAACAGGCTGACTGCCATATTGTCTCACTATCTTACTTTATTTATATTATTTCATTTATTTTACTCACCAGTTTTAACAGTTCCTTATGACAATTCCTTATCATGGAAGTATTAATTGCTACATCCATGTTTCCTATACATATGTCTAGTTTCATCAGGGTGTTTCAACTCCAGGCGCTTTCTGATGACGCCATTACCACGAGACGGCGATCGAGGCCCAAACAAACCGTCGTACACAAATGTTGCCGTTAACCATGAATGGATATTTTATGAGGATTAATGCAGTATTTTGAGAGTGACAATGATCTCGGTGAGCTATATTCTGTTGTGCGGACAGTTCCTGCTGCTTCTGACGGTGATTCTGTTACAATGCCTGGAAGGAATTCACTCCCAAAACTCTTCGACAACGGAGACTCCTGCTGCTTCTCCCGGCCAGAGAGCTACCGCGTTCCCGTTCAGCGAGCAGCCGCCCGAAATTGTGAAATATGAAACTACGGTGGAAATGATGAACGATACAGAGGGGTTTGACTATAGACCTCCGTCACCAGTCGTCCTTTGCAGTTATCTGTGAGTAATATGTACAGCAATCTTGTTTGAATGCTAGCGGTAGCATGTTAGCTAATGCTGACTATGCACTGCTGCTGTTTTGAGACTTTGAGTCAAATTCTGCTCACCTGTACATCAGTAACACATTACCCACAGCAGTATTTGTTGTTGTTTTTTAAATATCTAAAATGTATTTAATAAAGTAGTCATAAACTGTTTGGCGTGTGTTCACTACAAACCGGAAATCTGAAGTTCCCTGTTGGTTATCAGTCTATATTCCTCACTTTCTATCTTTGTTTATATACATTCAATGTGTGATGAAGACCGGAGGAGTTCATCTACTGTCAAGACCCTGTGGATCACGCAGGCAACCTCAGTGCCTACCAGGAGCTGGGCTATGGTTGTGTCGGGGTAAGTGTTGTTTTCCAAGCAGATATCATGTTGTTAATTACATGGCACTTAATTTATTGTTTTTATCTATAGTGGGGTGGCCAGACTGAGAAAGAAGTGAACCACACTCCTGTCATGTGCACTGCACTGGATGATATAGAGTGTGCTGGATCCAGAGAATTCCTCAGAGGGAGGGTACCCTGCATCAAGTAAGGGAAACCACACTGGACACTCAACTGTAGAAATCTATGTATGCCAAAACTATCACACTAAACTTCCTGTAAAATGTATAAAGTTTGGAATATGGCCCTTTAATCAGCTGAGGTTTCAGTGTACTGTTCAGGTAAAATCTAATTTATGAGATTTAAACCCGTTTCTACTTTTTCATCCATCGGGATTGGAATGGATTTGATGTTTCTTGATTTTAACCTGAAACTACTTTCCGCAAATAGGGGTCAAATTTGAGCAAGCTTGGATTACTTTAGGAAAAGTCACTATGATATGACTTTGAACTATAAGATATGTTAACGGATTTAAAAAAAATGTAGGCATATTATGGACTAAACAAGTAATCTTTTAATCAGGAAAATACTTGAACGATTCAGTTATAATAAAAAAAAAATAAAGGTTAGTTGCAGGCCCAATCACAATCTAATCAACCAACTAATCGGAGAGTCTGGTTTGATTCCCAGCTCCTCCCTTACAAAGTGTCCTTGGGCAAGATACTGAACCCCAAACTGCCCCTGATGTATCATTGCTGTGTGAATTTGCGTGTATGGTAGAAAAGCATTGCATATGTAGGAAAACGTGTTGTATGAATGTGAGTGAGTGAGTGGTGAATGTGGCTTCCCTTCCCTGCTATATAAGTACAGTCCATTTAACATATTGACTGATATGCATTTTTTGTCTTTACACGAATCATAACAGAAATAAACATTTTGCAGTTGAAAAATAAATTTGTCACGACTTACTGGTAGAGAATGGTGACACAGATCATAACATATCTTTAGCATTTCTTTACTTCAGCTTCTAGTCTTTCATTAGCTGACATATACACTGATACCGATATATCTGCAACGATCTAATGTGGCTGAATAGTTTTACCAAAGAGTTTTTTTGTTACTTTTTTTTTTCTGGGAAAGCAATCAGAAAGTGTATTGAGTGACAAAGTTTTATTTGGGAGGTATGTGCTGGTCCTGGCCTGAGTGTGAAATAAAGTGCAGTGGTAGACTAGATTTTATGTTGTGTTATGATGTTCAGAAACAGTACAGTACTTGCTCCTGATCCGGTTAATTCAGATAAAAAGCTGAGGTGTCATGATCACCACTAGAGGGCAATGTTTACAAATGTATAGAACCAGGACATTCACCCATCATTTGTCTGCATAGAGATCAGAGATGTGCAGCAGCTTGAGACAGTGAGAGCAGCATCTGTACAAAAACACTACTGCAATCCAGCATGTGGATTGATGTCGTCCATAATGTTCAGTTCCTGCTCACACAGTTTCCACGCATTACATTGTACAGAACAGATGTTGTCCTTATTGAGTGTACTGCTATAGCTTCTTTTCAAACCTTGTGTTCATCATTATCATATTTGTATTTTCCTTTATATCTGCACGTCTTTGCATTGTATGATATGTCCATATCTTTACAGTGAACATCTGCAGGTTCAGAAATGAGACAGATGATTGAGGTTCAACGAATTAAATGCTGTTTAAATGTAACATCTCATGCTCGTGATTCATTTTAATTGCACAACAGTTCATATTTCATTCCAGCTTTTTTTTAACTGTCCTCATTTATCTTTTGCTGTTGGTTTCTCACAGATACACTGGCCACTACTTCATCACCACACTGCTCTACTCCTTCTTCCTGGGATGTTTCGGGGTCGATCGTTTCTGCCTGGGCCACACCGGCACTGCTGTGGGGAAGCTGCTCACCCTGGGAGGCCTGGGCATCTGGTGGTTTGTGGACTTGATCCTGCTCATCACTGGCGGCCTGATGCCCAGTGATTACAGCAACTGGTGCACCTACTACTGAGACCAACAGCAAAGGGTGACCAAGGACTGTGGCCACTTCTCAGTCAGATATTATCAGTCATCAGGGATGTGGCCTCACCCAGTCGTGGTTATGAATCTGCAGGCTGCCTGAGGGTCTCCTGAGGACCCCTACAGGGTTCTTAGGGGCTCCTGAGAAAAACGAGGAATAATATGATTTGATTCTAATTTAATTCACATTTACCACCTTGAAAATTCATAAGAATGGTATACTATACTATAGTATTCACAGCTTTCAGCTGAGCGACAGTGATGATGGATCTTTTTAGTGTTAAATTGTCACTAAGGTCACTTTCACGCCGTTTGGTTCATTTAGCCCAGACCACAGAAGAAATTAGATATTGTTTCCATTTATTTCTGGTCTGTTTGGTTTCCTCACACTGATTTATTACAAACAAACCAACATAAGTCATATGGACTGACAGGTAACACTGAGTGGGCCGTATTGATGAATGTCATCCGGCATCATCAGTGCTGCATGGGAAAATCAAATCCCCAAAATATGACAGCACATCTTACGTTTGCATTTACTGTGTCGCCGCTGTGTTTCACTCATTTTCTGATGAAGAGCTGCCAAAGTACATGGAATAGGACACAGTTCTCCTTTAGCTAATGTATATCACACTCACCAGCTTTTGAATTCATGCTAAAATCACATCTACGTTTGCTACGTTTTCACCCTCCCGTCCACACTACTCCGGCGTTTTCGAGCCCTGAAAATGAGACTTTTGGAAACGCTGCTGGACCTATTTTTAGTTTGAAAACTCTGGGGTTGCCTTGACGTCTGGACAGGTGAAAACGGAGACCATTGCAAACACACCCACTGATTGGGTCTTATCAGCCTCGACTACCAGTGGTGAATACAGCATGATAATGAATTACAAGTGTTACTGACTTTGTTGTCTTTGCTAGCAGCTGTTGAGGAGTTAAATTCTG
>NW_019525658.1:3317316-3318194 GCF_002814215.2 Seriola lalandi dorsalis
AAAAAAAAAAAAAGGAGGGGGGGGGTGGTCAACAGTATGTAAATACAGTTGACTTGGGGTTAGAGACGTGTGGTCAGACAGGATAACAAGGTGATTTCAATAGAAAAGGGCACTGCATGCAGACAGACAGGCGTCGAGTCCCAACTACCCAAATGTGTATTTTCTTCCTCACCAGTCCATCACAGCGCTGACATACAGAGACAAACAACCACTCACACTCACACCTATGGGCACTGAAGAGTCGCCAATTCACCTAATGTGCTTGTCTTTGGACTGTAGGAGGAAGCCGGCTGGTATTTATCAAACTTCTCAGAGATACACATCAGAAAGTCAAAAAGTTCCAGGTTTGAGCAATAAGACACATTTATCAACTACTTAGAGCCAAGTGGAAAAGTCACCCTGAAGAGCAACTGTCATGTGATCACATGACTGATCACATGCATGCTGAATCAGAGATACAGATTCAACTACAACTGGCATATTGGACATTCTTTAGATGTTTATGTTGTTGCTTTGCAACAACATAATTCTATATTTTATATAAAAGTCTGTTTTATTTGTGTAAAATCTCCAGGAATAATTAACATGAGAAATGAACAACAATCTGTAATATTTATAATAACAATAACATATATGTATAATTCTGTTAGTAGATGAGGTCAATCATGATAAATCATATAATAAGGAGAATTGATTGTTCCACAGTGACAAGTGCAGACAATGAAGACGTTCAGACAGTGACTCCAAATAAAATGCAAATTATAGACTAAAACTACTTTCTCCTTAATTATTCTGCTTCAGCTGATGCATTATTAGTATTATCGTTACCATCAGACAGAAAACGTGGGTGTGCTCGGCCATTTATCTGTCATCGAGGA
>NW_019525658.1:3318244-3360131 GCF_002814215.2 Seriola lalandi dorsalis
CTTATTTCACACTGTTCACACAGTGTAGAGCGATACAGTCTGGTTGACGGTCACTGTTCACATACATGATTTTGCATATTGATCGAAGAATCCTCAATTCGAGTTCAACTAGATTCAGCCGTTTCCTGAGGGCCGCATCCTACACTGAGTTATTACAAAGTTATCATTCCTTTTCCTTCTTCAGATTACCAACTCGCCCGGCTTTGACCCTTCACTGTCCTCTGCTGCTGGAGGCGTTCTGAATTCTCTATTTTCTCTGCTGCTTCACTTTGTTCCAACTGTGCTTTAGATTGATTAACATTACAGCCGCAAGCAAGTATGAACACAGATCTACAGATGGATAGTGATCACATAAGTCACATTGATGAGGTGGTGATTTAGTAGTTGTCAGCATCGGGCTAAGGGAGGTGTTTTGAGACAGGGCGAGCAGTAAATTCCTTTACCTCGGGGAGAAAAAAACTACATCTGAGCTTTGTGGGCGCGTTTCCCTTCTTTGTATTCCGGTGAGCCCGGTGCCCGACCACATGTCTCAAACTAAAACAAATTCAGATTTTCATTGGCTTTATCCAGCTAAGCTCAAGTCTCGCATTAAATATTCAAATCTTCATCTTCCGCTTTGTTAAATTCCTCGTCTTTACTTGAACTGAAGGTTTATGTGCTCTGTCATAGAGAGAGCAGAGTTTCATTACCTAAGGATTCATAAAAACCCCTTTAGGTCTGGTGATAAAAGGTTAAAGAAGACATGAGAGTCAACTGTTCTCATCCCGCAGTAGCAGCAGCAATATGCTTTTAGCAGGCTATATATTTTCTGGTGGCTCAACATCTTTTGTAGAGGGAAGCATTGAAACAGGGCTTTACATATTATTGTTCTGCTAATTCACAAAATGGAAATGTATCTGCTGTCTTACACTCCCGTAACAAACATCCATGTGCAAGGTGTTCTCTTTAATCTGAATGTATTTTTTTCTTTTGCTGTAATTCCTTCTTCAGCCTAAACCAGAATTGTGCAGAATCGGCCTACGATGACTATATAACACGCTGTGTTAATGCCTGTTTCTAAACTGTAATGTTCTGGCTTTGTAAGATACTGTATATAATATCGATCTGCCACAGCAGAAGCTTGATTTTATATTCTTTAGCTTTAATCCACTGTTCTATTTATTTATTTGTTTTGTATGCTGTTGAGTCAGATTTGTTCCTGGGAGCGTTAGAGGAATATATTTCTTTGAGTCTATTATGTTTATTTGACAATGTTTGTTTTGCAAATAAAATTCTTAGTTGACATGTTTCTCCGGGAATAAAAAAGAAGGAAGTCTTAGCTGTGCTCTTCAACTTTTTAATCAAAGCTACACGTGTTACAATGGTGAGAAGGAATCCAAAGTGTCTCGTGTATTTATAAGTGTTCACAGTCATTAAATAAAAAGTACCTGGAACAGTGTGTTCTCTGAATTCTCTGATTAGAGGTAATTGGCTGTGGCTGGTGGGTTTGTGGGTAAAATGTCAATGAAAGACTGAAGAATGAAAACAGGCCATATATTGAAGAAAGATTCTGTATATGCAGAAAGTTTGTGGACTGACATACTGCACTTAGATCTTGCTATAGTCTTGGTTGTTTAAGTTCTCCATGTACACATGAAGTTACCTTAAACTTTGATATTATGAGTCTAAAATTTAATTAATCAGGTCTATAAAATAACCTTCACCATCTGTTATGCAGTAAAACCGTGTGTGTAATGTTTTCTGTAAATGTAAATATGCACAAACTTCATCAGTCTTGAACACAAACCATTGGTACTGTGATTGGAATGATAATACAAAGTCCCGGGGGCCGGTTTCACAAAGATCCACTGACTGTGTCTAACAAAAAGTCAGACTTCAGATAGACATCTAAATTCATCCGCTGCACAAAGCAGGTATTGACAGAACAGTAGTTCGACTATCTTAAGCCTGACTGTGGTGCAATGAATTCTGGGTAATTTCAGACCGCATCCAACCACTGAGCTCCATTTACCCGAGCAGAAAATGTTTGTCTTTTGGAACAATTCAACAATTACACGGACGTTTTACTTTGTGAGTTCAGCAAAGAGTGAAACAATGAAAAGCAAAATCTAATTTAGAAAAATATGCTTTCTCTAAAAGCTCTTTCCCTTCTCCTTTCTCTCTCCATGACAACGTTAGCCAACCACAAATTATGAGCCATGTTTTCCTGCTTTTTGTTGTTGGGTGCTGGTGGTCAGCACAGGTGTCATTGATTGTTACCATGGTAACATTGGTCTTAGTCATGAATGAGACTGGGAGTAAGGTGGATGTTTTTGGCTTGAAATTATTCAGTATTATCGTGAAACAGTCTCACTTGCATTGAACTGATCTGTGAGCAGAATGAAGACACTACAGACCAGTCTGACATATCTTTGTGAAACCAGCCCCAACTCACATCCTCCAATTACTAAAGTCATTATTAAAAAAAGTCACACAGCACTTAACATGTCAACCACACAGTTAACTTTTGCTTTTAACTCACCGCTAATTGTATTTAACAATGCAGATAGTTAAGTGTCTAAATTCACATACTTATACCCACACTTGCTATTTTTGAGTGCTTAAGTGCATTCACATTGACAAGTATGGCAACAGGCAGTGCACTTTAAGCTCCTGGATGATCACTCAAAACTGTCAAAAAGTTGCGTGTAAAACAATGGACACTTCTCACCCTCAACGCACGCCGTCTCGGCTACGTAGCAGAAGGGGAGGGGCCATCAATGTATTTTCGAACTTGTGAAAATGGCGACTGAAGAAGGACACTTTATTGGCACTGATGTCGCATGACACAGGAGGCACACACAGGAATATATATATATATACATATAATAACACAAAATTAGATATTACTGGAGGGATGAAACATATGCAAACTATAGTACGTCAAATGTGCTAACATAATGACACAAGCAGGCAATGAGAAAAAATTACATAATAATAATAACAATAACAATATCAGACACCAAAAATAAAGTTTATTTTGAAGTAAAGCTAACAAAGACACCCGCACGGTGGGTGACAATCCTATCACCTGTTGTCATTTCCATTGAGTGCACAAAGGCGTGGTTTTTCATTTGGGGCAACACTACTTGTTGTTGAAATTCACACACAACGCCAGTGAGTATACTGAGTACACAATGTACTACAGGTGACTACTGACTGAAGTATCAGCATCGGTTTTGTTTGTATCTCTGGCTTTTGTAATTCCACCCCAATACTGAGAAACTGAGCTTAAACATTAAACTACACCATCTCCTTCCAGGAACAACAGGCCTCATGCAAGAACCACTCAGATTTGTCTTTCATTGGCACGTACGAATGACTTAAGAGAATTTGTACGAACAAAAATTCACGAGTGATTTAGACCTGTTGAGTCATGAACAGAGAGACTGGTCCTTTTCACAGGGTGAAACACTCATCTGACCTGCAATCATAATGCCAAGTCAAATATTATATAAGACCGAATTATGGCAAGATTTATATTCTGTTCACGATATCATCATCACCATGTCTCGCCAATATACTGAGGTTCTTGAGGTCATTTTTGGCATATATCTTAATACAGAAACTCACCCATGTGGGAGGTTTCTGGGAGAATCCTCTCACTGCCTCAGGGTAAGCAACCTTCTAACCAGCAGTTTATGATGTAACCACCGGACTGTACAATGTATCCCTGGAGTTATTTTGTACAAATGATGCAGTTTATTAACACACACCTGCTTTATCTAATTTTATTTCCGTCATTAGTTTCCTTCATTTCCTTTCTATAAACACAGGGTGTATGTATGGGCATTGTAAAATAGCTGAATAGTAGTTTGTGATCCCTGGGGTGGTCGCCTTTGTCAATCAGAACATAATGTGTCTTGTTGGTCTGTATGTATCTTTACCTGTGATGATTTCCTCCTCCGTGATTGGTCACATTTGCTTAAAAGGGGCGGCCCTTCCTTATTAATTCTGAGGAACTGACTAAGTGAGGTGTTTACATCTTCCTGGTGTTCAGTCTCCTTTGAACTCTTGTAACCATAAGATAGATCCACAGGTGTTTTTTACCAGTTCAGTGGTACACTGTATAAAAGTACATGTCTTTTTTTCGTTTATAAAACCGTTGATTTCAGTCCGTCTCCTCAGGAGTGACAGTTAGTGTAACGTCCCTCGTCTTTCGTCTCACCACCACTGAAAAGCACGGCGCTGCTCTGGACGGCTTGGCTCACTTCCTGCGTTGTGTGAACGGGCTGCCCGTTGATGCCAACGATGACGTCGTGATTTATCATGCCAGCGCTGCAGAGAAAACAACGCCATACCTGAGTCACAAAGTAAGCCTTACTAAAACAGACCCAACCCAGCTGGGTAGGTATATACCCTAAGGAAAACAACAATGACCTTTAGACAAGTTTGTTCCTGTGTCAGGCGCCTTCCCCCTTAAAAGACAAAGTAAATAAACGGTGAGGTGAGGGCTTTATGATGCAGGGCACTGCATGACATTTAAATTTGAGGCAATTGCTTTCACTCATGGTTTTATGCAGACTGATTGACAAAGCGCAAGACTGTAGAGAAGATTACATTCAGACAATAGCGAGGAGTACTATAGCAAACAATTCAGCACTGTCATTATAGACTGCTGCTGCATGCTGTTCAAAGCTTCAGGCTTCAATGTTACATGAGGCGGCGCTGGACTACTTAGAATGTTGAGAGTCTAAAGAGTCGTCTTTCTCTTGGTCTTCACCAAGATGTGAAAGCTTTGCCTGTGGGAAGCGCAGTTATAATGAGCAACCAGACCACGGTTACACAGTGCAGCCTTGAGAAATGCAGGGATGCTCTTATTCCAGAGGCCTCCACATGCCTGTTCACTGCACAGCTGTTGCATTTTGTAAAACCATCGTGCCTCTTACTGTACAGCATACAGGTTATATCCAGTAACTCACTGGTGTGGTGTCTTACTTTGAAACTCACACCAATGGGAACAAAACACATATTTAATCTTTTAACAAGGTAAGAACATTTTAGATTGACATTGGTGAATAATTACATGCGTGTCCGTTTGGGTTGGACCTTTTTTTTAAGGCTAAAAATGATGCTGCAAAAGAAATATGAGAACCTGATCAGATTCATTTTTCACTCCTCAATATTCCTCCTGGGGCAGGAAAGTCTCTGCAGCACTATATGTAGAACATAGACTACTTAAATCCAGTGTAAAAATTATATTAAAGCTGCACTAGTTAATATTTTTTATTGATGGATCAAATGAATAATTTGCAATGTGAAAGCCGTTGCTCTTAGTAATGAACCCACAGTACTCTGCTCTTCCCATTCATTAGAGACACAACTCCAGCTAAATGCTAATGCTACTTCTTGCATAATGCTACACTTTCACAATAACAACTTTTTAAGACATCAGTCTTTTCAGCCCAACTGCTGAAAACTATTTGGCTTTTCAGCTGCTAAATGCTTCACTGTGTTTATCAGATAGCTGTTAGCTGGACTACCAGACTGAAGAACAGTTTCGTTCCCTGAGCTATCACAACTCTAAATTCCATTTATGTATATAATGATATGAGGATTGCCGTCATCTGCTGAGCTATTTTAAGTATCGTTATTTTAATATTCACTGTAACTAACAGCTTACTCAGCAAAGCACTTTTCTATTTCTTTTAAAGTATTTATTGTATTTTAAATGCAATATTCTTTTTTTGTCCGTCCAAACTTGTGTTTCTGTTTGCACTGATCAGGAGTAGCACTCCTAATTCTGTTGTATATTTTGTACAAAGACAAAAAAATGGTTTACATTTCTATTTCTATTTTGTCTGACTGCTACTTGGTACTGAGCAGTCAGTCAGGCAAACATGTTATATTTTACTCTACTTGTGAAATTGCGAGCTGAATTGCACACCTCATAGTAATAGAGACCAGGTATTCACTCTTACCTGGATGCAGCTCCTCCAGGTATTACCTCATAAACATAAACTCCTGAGCTCACGTCTGGAAATTCACCCTCGCGCTCCCTGAGATCTCGGATCAAACTGGACATAAAGTGGACATGAAGATGGAGAAGACAAACTTGAAACAGTCTTTTCCAACTAAAATTAGATCATAATTATGTTCAACAAGACACGTGCCAACTGAAAAATCACTCAGCCACATATTGTATGTATTGCGATTGTATTGCTTACATGGTTCCTAATTTTAAAAGCATTTCAGATTTCAGTTTACGTCTATAAAGCGTCACAACATGTGTGATAATCATTATTAGAAAGGTACTGTAAGTAACATATTACACACCACATGCATGTGTAACTGTAGGACTGAGAATAATAAATGGAATGTAATTTTCTGATTAGCCCATACTGTGCATCATGTGCAAAGTTTCTTTAAACTTCTAAAAGGGATAATGTTGTATATTGCAAAGCATCACAGGCTTCAGAAAGTATTCAGACCGCTTCACTTTTCGCACTTTATTGTGTTGTCGATTTCATTTTTAATGAATTCTATGAATGGATGCCATCTTGGAGTCTGGTGTCCAGTTGTTACATTGCATCCTTGGTACTGCCTCACAGAGCTGCTAGAGATGTCTTCCTAAAATCAACATGAGGTATTTTGGAAATGAGGAAATGAAGAAATGAGTTACGTTGATGTTTACTCACGATGGTGAGAGCTGCAGCATCCGGACACCTATGTACTTCTTTTTTTCCTGCGCATTTCCTAAAACCAAAGCAATGAACAAATTAATAAATGATTGACCGAAAAAATGATTGAGATGATAGTCAGCAACGCCAACTTAAGGTCCTGCTCACCGTTGACTTGTCTGCTGTGGGATTCAGCGAGGAACTGGTGTATTTTGTCCGCAGGAATGGCAAAAGAGATTCCTGCTGCCACTTTCAGAGTGTTTATGCCAATTACATCTCCATCCTGTTAAACACAGAGAGGAAAGACAGCCATGAGATTGCCATCTTAAGTGTTTCATTGATTTCATAGCTTCGCTATGTGGAGAAAGAGAACAGCAGTGAGACTGTCTCTTTCTCTCCCAATTCACATAACATCTATTAAAGTTTTGGTTATTGTAGCAACTTGTGTGTGTTTTTACAATGAAGAACGGTTTATAAAATGTACCATCCGCATGGAAACTCTTCTCCTGTGGCAAGAACATTTTTGGGGAAAGGAAGCTGGAGGCATCAACCTTGATAAATGAATGTACAATCTGAGTGACTTTATTCCACAATAACAATGCAAAGGCCTCCATAATCAGGTCCTGTCCTAAAATACTGTGAGGGAGGCTTAAACTTGATCCCGAGGAGGCAGACTGGAGGCTTTGGGTATTAAATAAAACAAAATCACGACCTTAGTCCTCACTGTCATAAATAAAACAAGAAAGATCGGCTGTATAGCAGAAAGCATAACAAATATGCAAATGGAATGATATTATCTCTTTACACATGATACAGCACTAGAAATCCTCTTACCAAGTTGACAAGTGGTCCACCGGAGTTGCCGTACTGTGAATCAGCACAGAAACAAAAACATGTCATTGTTAATTTGGAGCAAAAGGCTGGCTATAAATAGTTCACATGCAGAACCAAGAAGGGTTTTTTATTTTTTTATTTTTTGTCACTGACATTAATCATGGCGTCAGTTTGGATGTAGTCCATGTTAGAGTCCTGGAGGCCCAGCTCCCGGCCGTTGCGCTGGACTGTGCTGATAATGCCGGTGGTGACGGTGCTCTGCAGGGAGAAAGGGCTTCCCACCGCAACCACAAACTCGCCGGGACGCAGGTCTGAGGACTGGCCGAGACGCAGCACAGGCAGGGGGGTCTGCACCGAGGCGCAAAGACAGGACGACCCACAGAGAAGGATTAGAATAAACATTAACACATGCTGGGAGAAATAAGGTCAATATCTCTTTCATTAGCTGACCCCGGGTTTTGTAAGTTTATTTAAAATCCGCAGGATAACTAGCCTCTCTAGACCGAGTAACTATGGGTTGGTATAGATTGTATACAAGCTGACCCGAGGCTTGATAGTCGCTAAGACAGAACTAAGGAATTACAGAGGGCTTCTGATGAAGAAAGCTCACTTTTATGATATGCACACATTTTGTTCAATATAATATAATCTACACATATCGTCAATAGATAGGAGCCCTGTTTACAGCTTTATGATCTTGCTGCAGGAATAATGTCAGATACAGTGCAGCAATATAATCATCAACAATTCAAGGAATGTTGAGATCAATCAAATATATTAGTTCAGCCAAAAAAAGAAGTGCTGATTAGCAAATGTCATAAACCTAGATGGTGAACATGGTACCATCAGCATGTTAGTATTGTCATTGTGAGGAAGTTAGCATTTTTGCATTAGCATTTGATTCAAAGCACCACTTTGCCTAAGTACAGCCTGACAGAGCTGCTAGCATGTCTATAGACTGTAGCATGTCTGGGATGGCTGTGGTTCAGGAGGTAAAGTGGGTCGATCCCAGTCCACATTTCAAAGTGTCCTCGGCCAAGATACTGAACCGCTGATGTATCCTCGGTGTGAGAATGTGTGTGTAGAAAGGACTGTGTGGGTAGAAAAGACTATGTGGGTAGAAGAAAGAAAGGAAAGAAAAGTGCTGTATGAATGTGTGTGTGAGTGTTAAGCACTTTGAGGTGTTGTTAAGACAAGAAGAGTGCTGTATAAACGCTGTCCATTTACCATTTAGAAAACACTGACTGCATACGTTGTTTGATGACATGCTGAAAATAACTTTGTTGTTGAAGACCATGTGATACAGTGACAACTCTGGAAAAAGCTAGAAACTGGACCTTGTGGACTTTAGAAACTATTCTTTCTAGGGCAAACAATTCTTAACTTTTAAGCCAAAATGTCCTATAAGTACATTGGAATCATAGCTGCATACCAGCATCCATCTCCATGACAACTGTGCAAACTGGCCATGGGATGTTGTTGAAAGCTCTGGAAAGAGACCTTGGCTTCTTTTGTAAAAACACAAATGTTTTCCTGACAAGCAAACTCTGCTTGTGTGATTGAGGACTGTCTGTGCTCTTGTTATTATACCACCATAAAACCTCTTTGAGGATATTGGATGGTTACAAAGTGTCTGACCTTTGGTAGGAGATGGGTTACAGACTACTGTATGACACTTGATTCTGGCAGCCTTTCGTATCATTTATATAAAGCCCACTGAGATGTAATCACGTTACGAAGCCATGACTGGAGTCTTTGGCTCAGCTGTCTGGAGGAGACCAAGTCCCTGGCGTGATCCAGCTGCTGCTTTATAAAACACCTGATGATTGACTCATTCATGGTATAACTGGTTTAATTTTCATTTGAGTATCCTAAAGTCTCTTACAAGAAGCTTAAAGAAACCTGTACCTTTAGGTTGTCACTCATTTTACATTTAAAACCTGACAGACTGCTTTTGAGATTTTTCTACTTTCTACTTTCTCACTTTCTACATCTCATATTACCTGCTTATAATATTACCCAAGCAGCAACCTCCTAGGCTGAAAAATTAAGCCAACACGGAAGTGCAAATAACCACAGTTCCTCTAATGATCACTAGAGGCTGGCTCCAACAGTGATCTCCATAGACTCCCATGTTAAAATGTCCTACTTTACACCAGAAATAAATATGTTTACAACCTGGTACAGGCAACAGTTTTAGTCTCTACGGCTAATTTCCTCCTTCATGACAACTGTACGGGGGTAAAATTTTATATAACTCTTCTGTTTACATTTTATTGAGGCTTAAAGTTCTCCATAATTGAGGGTGTGGCCCCTTTGATTGACAGGTGAGTGAGCATATCCGCCACAAACCGCCATTCGGTGAAGTCTCAGCTCCAGACGCCCCACCGCTTTGCTCATTTTTGGATTAGCAGGGAATTAGGGGCGGAGTCAGGCACTGCCAGGATGGCGATAGCGAGGCAGCTTCATAACTGCTCTTCAGAAACCTGTGAGTGACATCACAGAGGCTACGTCCATCTTTATTTACAGTCAATTTTTGTAAAGACAGACATTTTTTCTTATAAATTTTAATCTTGATCCTCAAAATATTATCACTTTATTCTTAAAATCTATTTTTTTTCTAATGTGGCCATAGTACTCATCACCATCAATAAAATTATCACTTCCAACAACTCTGCCTCTCAGAAATGACTGTGAAAATTAACTGTCAGTTAGTTTCTCCCATAACAGGAAGTATCCTTATGAACCTGACCATTTTCCTGAATCTTATATAATTTTCAAGTAAAGTCTTTAGTTATTAACAATTTGATCAACATCATTAATAGGTACCTAAAGTCACTAAGTTAACGCCTTGCTCTTGATTTCTCTGGTATCATAATTTCCTACACTGGAAATGAGGGTTTGTTTCTTTTATAAGCTTTTAATCTATGTGATATTAACATGGAGGATATGGTGAGTATAAACCAAGCTAAACTAAGCCTTAGCTCGTTTCTGCCTGCCTTCTCTTATTCCAGGCTGAGGCCATTTATCTCTGGGGTGGTTTGTAATGCTCAGCTGAATTTATAGCCACATCTCCCGGGGCATGGAGCCTTATGTCACGACAAATTTGCCTTTTAGGTAAGTTTTACAACTCCTTCTACAAGGAATGTAATATAGAGAGATATAGCATTGTACAGCTGTCCCCACCTCTCAGTAGTTTAAAGACAGATCTCTTCACCTTTACATCAGTCAAATACAGAGACTTATCTCATTTACTCCCATTCAAGTGCAGTTCATGTGATCTTGAGGTATTCTGGTATTCAGATCAGTACTAAAAAATGTTAATCATGCTTCATGCTGAGTGGAGTCTCACTGAAATGGTTTGGGAGCAGAGTCCCGTCTACGAAGCAGCTGGTTGTGTGAGAGCATGTCTGAGCTGACATGTTTTATTTAGAACAGCACTTGCAAATATACAAAAAAAATTGCTTAAGCTTTGAATTTACTAGACATGACCAAATACCACCCAGAGGAAATCAGATGACGAACTGCCCATGTAAAGGAATAGAGCCTAATTTTGCGGGCAAAGGCCCCTGATGACTTTCTCCCTCAAATTTCCCCATCGCCCCACTTTGTGTGCAAGATTAATATTCTTTGATGTTAGCCACTGATGACAAGCTGGCAGGCCAGAGGACAGCACAGGAATGAATTTAGTCTAAGGCCCTTGGGAAGCTGATGGGAAACAATGAGCACTCACATCTGGTTCGATCTTGATAAGTGCGATGTCCATCTTCTGGTCCATGTCCTTGACTACAGCGTTGTATTGGATACCACTTCTCAGCTCCACTATTATCCTCTGCTTGTTGGTGAGCACGTGTGCGTTGGTGATGATCCAGCCATCCTCTGACACTACAAACCCAGAGCCACTTGACACGGAGAGCTCATCGCTAGAAAATGGCACTCTGGCATGAGAAAAGGCAAAAGATGATTGCACCTGCAGGAACTCGATCGTTGACAATGACCCTTTTCATTTTATTTTCTCCACGTAGTTTTACCTTTGGAAAAGCTCCAGATGAACAACAGCAGGCATAATCTTATCCACTACATCTGCAATGAAGTTAAACTTGTAGCGCATACTTCCTGGATGTTGCATTCCTTTGAGGATAAAAGATACTAGATGAAAGATTAAGACAGTTTATACAATCAGAAAACACTAGCAGGGATGTCAGTGTTAACTCAACGATTATGTATTACCATGGAAGTTTATACAAACACTCATGGTCTCCAGAGCTCCTGCTGACTTGTTGGTTGTTAATCACAATGCGCCCAAAATAATTTTTACCTGCTTAATAGAAAGTAACCCAATTATGCAGAAAGCCATCCTATCTGACAACATGAGTTTGACTATGGTGTTTTGTAAGTTTTTATTTTAAAATAAAACTTTACAGATTTAAAGGATAGAAAGCTCTTGAAAGCTGTAGTTAAGATAAATACTTCAGAATACTAACATGCATGTTAACCATCTTAGCTTAGTGTGTCAGCATGCTAACATTCGCTAATTAGATGAGACTGATGGGTGTTTCATTATTTTTGCAGGTATTTCGTCACGAACCAAAGTAAAATTTTTACCTGATGTACACTAGATGAAAACCAGTTTAACCTGAGAGGAACATGAATGTTTGGACCAAATTTCATGGTAATCCATCCAATAGTTGTTCAGACATTTTGTTACGCAGCCTTTTGGATCTGGTTTATATGATTACAAACCCATGTGAGCTGAGCGTAATTGTACATACTCATAAAAACATCATACATTTATTTATTCATACATACTGTTGGAAGGATTGGAAAAAAATTGGTACAGATGTTTACTGTCCCCAGACTATGATGACTTAATGACTTGATCTGATCATTCATCTAGTGCCACCAGCAGGTTGCTGATGTTAGCATTTAGCTTACAGCACTGCTGGCATACAGCCTCAATGCCTTCATGGCCACAATGAGATCTTAAAGGGGAACACCACAGATTGTACACATCAAAAAACTTCATAAAATGTCATTGGAGTATACTGTATACTGCAAAAAAAGTTGTATTGTTATGTCTAGGGGGAGCTGTGTCCTCAAGTGATGTCACTTGAGTCAGCATTCTTTGAGGCTGAAAGCTTCAAATTTGCAAATGAAAATGATCTGGGAGTGTGCTGAGAAAGGAAGAAGAAAGAGTTAGAGAGCTGAGCAACCCGCTCTTCATCTCTGCTTGGGGCTAGTGACTCAGGGCCACATTAGCTGCAAATAGCATTACACACACACACACACACACACACACACACACACACACACACACACAAGCTGTTTCCCAATTCAGGGGCTGCATCCATCAGAGCCTGCATTTGAGGACCGACTGCATCACAGTGGTGTCACCAGTCTGTCCCATTTCCAAGGCTCCTTCAAATGTGGCCTTCTTTTCATGGGCTCCAATGGGTGGATCCATCTTGTCCCAACCTATCCCAAGATTCATTACACGCCGGCCGGTAATGAAAATAATGCAGCAAACAACACCGACAGAGAGCCTGAGGTTAATTCTTTTAAATGTAAGTATTGGGTTTCAGCTCAGTCCAACGGCTAACAACTGCTAAACCCAAGGGCCTTAAAACCGCCAGTTTTTGTAAAAAAAAAGTTACATGTCGAGGTTGTCAAGGGTTGCTACATGGCAAGAGCAGTGCCATGCGAAACAACGGTAAGGGCGGATACAGCTGAAGACACAATGCAAAAATTCTCTGTAGGCCAGACCGTCTCATTTCAGTTTGACCTTTGTGGTCTACGACAGTTGCGAAGTGCCACACCTTCACAGACCATGTGCCCTGAATCTGAGCTGCATTGTGGGTAATTGTGCCAGGTTTTTTCAAGGAGGATGTTTGCATGGAGTAAAAAAAAAAAAAGATCTCTGGTTTTGAAACTTTTAAACTGTCCATCGTGAGTGCAATGCTGAGTCAGTGTACTCTGTTGTCAGTTTGCCAGTCATTACACCTCCCTGTCTGTTCACAGCCTCTCTGCCCTGCAGTTGTCCTCAGAGTTTCCCATCTTCAGCAATTACTCCCACCTGCACATCTGTTCTCAATCTCCTAATCAGCTCTTCGGCATATGCACCAGCCACTGTCCCTCAGATCCTCCAAGCTTCCTGTAACGCATATCGTGATTGTCCGTCATACCAACAGCTGCTTTCTGGTCCTCCTCCTACTCGTTCCTGTTTAATCTCTCCATTCTCCTTAATATCTACTCCTAAAATGTTACTTATCTTCGGCTACTCACTGTGTGCTAACTAATTAGCATCCGTACAGCTGGTGGTGGTGAAGTGTACCACAAAACACCCGATCAAATCCTTCAAAACAAGTGTAGCCACCACAATCTTCCACTACTTCTACAAGATGTCTCATTCCAATAAATCTACTACTGCTATCTACTATCTATCTAGAGTTCGGCCAGTTACTGAAAAGTTCAACCTCAACAAGACCCCTGAATATCAGGTCATTATCTACAAATGCCTTTCAGATAAATCGGGATATGATTGGTTTATGTCAAACATAACCGCAACCAAATGTTTTCTTACCACTAAATGAAGCTTCCCCACCTGAGTATCCCAACGCCCATGTTGCTCTGGCTACCAAAGAATGTGGGGTTGTTGCCGTAATCTACAAGTCTATTTTCAATTTAACCTTCAAACTGGATATTACTTTTAACAAGAGTTAAAAGAGTTAAAAGTGTCTGAATTCTGAAAATGACAATTGGGGAGGTAGATTTTTTTTCAGGGGTGAAAAATGAACCCAGTACAGTGTAGTCATGTGCTTCAGTGAACTAACAGTCCTTACAGTATCTTGCTTGTTTAACTAAAGCTTTCAAATAAATGTAGTGCAGGATAGGGATAGGGAGATTGTTATGAGTCATACGAGTACAGTAAGTGCAGGAGTGGATACTCTATTTTCCTTTGCCAGTGTCTTTTGAGTTTGAGGAGGTTGTAGCCTATGAGCGAGGTGACTTCAACTGATTACCAGATATGAAAAATCTACTTTAACTAAGCAACTACACTTTCATATGACTCACACACATCACATCCATTTCCAGATCACAACCTTCTCAAATTTGAAGTGATACTAGCCTGTCTTTGTAATGTTGCTGCTGATGTATTTACCTCTTCACCCAAGGGTCTGTCAAATTTAACTGCTCCTGTTGAGTGATTACAGGTGGCCCTGGCTCCTATAACTGTAGCGACAGACCCTGACCCTGAAAATTGTACCAGTGTACAGTGTACAGTTCTAGTCTCTTTGATTCAGTTGCACCTCTAACTTGACAGTCAAAGAGGTCGACGCTTTGGTTGCGTGAAGAAACACGTGCCCTGAAGCACGCCTGCAGGAGCAACAGTCTAAAGTGGCAGGTCTTCTACCAACATCGGTACGAGTGTGTTCTGAATTACAGGCACGCTCTGCCCGCAGCTTGAGCAATATATTTCTCCTGCTCTCCACTCTCCCCTGCCAACCAGATTACTGTAAACTTTCTGATAACCGCCGCTTCACTCGTCCATGCTGTGTGCCTCTCCCTCTCCCGCATAGTGTTTGTTTGCTGAGGGAGGGGGGAGTGTGTCGGTGAGAGGATGTGCATCTCCTCTGAAAGTTTGGCTTTGTGTATAATTCTCACTGGTGACTCTCACAGTGTCTCACTGGTCACACAAGTTTTCTTAAGCACTCCAGGTGTCCCGTGGTGGCTGATCGTGGCTTTATACGGCAGCATCCAGCGCTTGGTTTGGTATCATGGCTGGTGTTAACGATGGGTCTGAGGTTTTAGCATGGTATCAAATTACCGGTCAGCGTGGAATACTCGGTAGAGGAGTGTAATTTGGTGATAGGGGATGTTGTTGGATACGAACGTTTATGGAGACTGTCCCCATGTCCACGTCAGCAGGAGGTTGTGGTGGATGGATGGATTAACAAAACACAGGAATACGACACAGGAGAGTATGATCCCAAGTAAAACTATTAATTTTCTGTTGTTGCACAAAGTGAACCACATTACTATTATTGTAACCATGACAACAAAGATTGTCTAATGTTGAGGTAGTCCTTATTTTAACCCAAATCACCATCTTTTCCTAAAGCTAACCAAACCATTGCTGTTATTATAGTAACCATGGCAACAAAGGTAGATACACCGCTAACGGTACAGTCCACATGTTTATTATTGTAACCATGACAACCAAGGTCCGGAACGGCTGCTGCCATAGGGGCACTATCTCAGGAGACACTTTGATGAGTCGTATCAGAGGTTTGAGAAAAACGACCTGTGTGGTTGTTCAGGTTGGAGGAGTGGTTGGATTAACTGTGCAGATTTGACTGACAAAGTGAGTGCTGTTGTTAGGGTATTTCTGAGAAATACTTATGTAACAGTTTTCTCTTTGTTAATCCAGCAAAAAAAAAAAACGTCTAATTTACCACCATTTATCAGCGGTGAGCAAAATGCCCAAGTGCAGTTTCCAATCGTGTCGTTTAGGAGACAAGTGTCCATGAGTCTAAGGATAATGATGAACTGAATATAGTAATGAAATTGAGAGTTGATGGTTTCGACAACACTATTTTGCAATGACAGAAGCAATGAAGTGTTTTGGTTGTGGGTAAGAAAAGAACCTAAAGTGCAGCTGTCCAGAAAAGGCATGGAAGCCAGAGGGGTGAAGGGGGTGCAGAAGGTGGGAGTCAGGCAGACAGTGAAGGGGAGCAGAGGGAGACAATGGCCCAGAAGCGTGGCACAGACGTGCGGCAGGACGGGGGAGTGTGCCACTATTGGGCAGAAGCAGGAGGAAATGAGCAGTGATGAGCTAATAACTGACGGGGAGAAAAGAAGACGGGATGATGACACTGTTTTCAAGTGCAAAGAGAAAAAACAAGGAAAGAGACTAAAGGGGCAAAACCAAACAAAATGTCTTTAAAGGAAAAGGCAAAGGTGCAAGAAAGTGATTCAAAGGATTTCCACGGCTCTACTGGTTCATTTTTTCCTCATGGTCAGAAGTGTAACGGCGTTAGACTTGAGCAAATCTGCAGTTCTGTTGGAGCTAACTAAAGGAAGAAGGGATGTGTTGTGGTTGACTTTTCTTTTCCTGAATCGATCGTTGTTCGTTGATTCAGCTAAGTGGCTGATGAGACAGAGAGATGCTGACAGTCTGCAGACCAGAGAGGAAATTGGTGCAGAAGTTGAAGGCGCAAATCAATATCACTTCAAAGAAGTAACAAGCAGCCGAAAATATGTTTTCCATGTTTTGTTTTTTTTCTTTGTGATGCCCTTAAGTTTGGCTGAGTAGTTTCAGAATTTCATCTTTAAATCTTAATGGATCAAGAGATGTTTAAAAAAAAAAAAGGAGTGTATCATGAACTTTTAAAAACGTGCATTGATATTGCTTTTTCTTAGGAAAAATTGGCAGTACTGATTATGATACTGAGTGGAAGAGAGAACAGGATAGGGATATTGTTATTAGTCATAAGAGTTCAGTAAGTGCAATGTCTTTTGAGTTTGAGGAGGTTGTACGCCAACTGATTACCAGATATGAAAAATCTACTTTAACTAAGCAAGCACACTTTCATTTTGTACTTCAATAGATTATTTAATTGCAGGAGTGGATTTTAAATGTAATGTTTATGATTTGGACAGAAATCATTTAGAAACTAATGCTCTATAAAGGAGTTTGAAACCTATTTCTGAGACGTATGAGTTGACTGATGTGTGCGGTAACGCTACACAGTATTCACGGGCCCACACTAGAGACAACTACATTTCTTTGGTGAAACTGAACAGATTTTTATCGTTTTCAACAAATATTTAAATCTTGCTTCTTGGGTCCGGGAAGCTTTCCTGATCGTTGCTTGTTAATTGGAAATGTCTTTATGAATTGAAGGAAACCTGAGGGGATCAGAGCCCTCAGACTTTGGAATGCCCCGGGCCGAGGAGATCAGGCGTGCTGAGTCGTCGCCTCAGTTTAAAACACTACTAAAAACACACTTGTTAAAGCAGCTTTTAATGCATGGTTTCATTGCTTTAATCTTTGGTTTTTACTTTTACTTTTTGGTTTTATTTTCTTTTGTCTGCTTTATTGATTTCATTGTTTTAACACAATTCTTCCTGTTATACTCGCCTTGCTAATTGACACTTTGCCTCTCTTCTCTGTCTTTTATTGCTTTGTTATTTTTTTATGTTTGTACAGCACTTTGTAACTCTGTTTGTTTTGAAAAGTGCTATATACATAAAGTAATTATTATTATTATTATTATTATTATTATTATTATTATTATTATAATATTGGCATTTTAATATTGTGTTAATAAATGATAGCCACTTCAGAGGATGTTTCTTTTTTTTTGGAAAAACTGAAAGTTTCCAAATCCAAAATCTCAGTTTACATCTCTGGAAAAATAGAAATTCAACAGTAATAAATACAATTTCAATCTTCTTACAGTGATCACAAAATCAATGAAAGATCTATAGACTGATATTGAAGTGAAGTGGAGACCGAGGCGATCTATTTTCACGCACTCCAAGTCTGTCTTCGATCAGTTGATGGCAGTGATCTCACCGAGTCGACTGAGATAAGAAAAGGAGCTTTGGATTTTTTCTCAAAGCTCTTTGCCAGCGAGGATTTGCTGATATCACAGCAATTTTTTTGACAACTTGCCTCAGGACGATGCAGAGCTGCAGCTTCCACTGACACTGCAAGAACTGGGTGATGTTACTGAGCATGGAAGATGGCGGAGCTCAGGCAGTAGAGGGTCCTTTTGGTCCACATTAGAGGAGGACTAGAGGTCATAAGAGACAGAACACCTCTCAGCTGTCGGAGAGAGGTCCGGAGAAATCGAGAAGAGGAGGCCAGTGAGTCCGTTATGTGCTGATCAGAAAACCCTCTTGAAAGTTTTGGCAAACCAGTTAAGAAAAGTGTCGGAGCGAGTCATAGGTATCGATCAGTCACATCGCATCTCTGGCAGATCGACTAGAGATGAGACATGATTTGAGACTATTTATCTGTAGCTCACTGGATCTGAAGTTCAGTCTGATGTCCCTTCAACAAGAAAAGAACCAATACCTGTCACGGTTTGCACAGAAGGACAATTTATATTTAAGCTTTTGGACATTTGTTTAATTTCCTGTTTTATTTTGTATTACTTCCCTTGTGTCTGTTGTGGTTATTCTACTTCCTGTCTTTGTCCTGTTTCCCTCCTTGTAGATTGTCTGCTCCACCCCAATGTGTTTCACCTGTGTTCTATTACCCTCGCCTCCCTTGTGTATTTGAGTCTCTGTCTGCCCCTTTGTCTCTATCAGTTCATCCTGTTCTTGGTTCAGTCGTTTGTGCTCATGTTTATCTCCTGTTCATTTTTCCCTTTTGTCTCCTTGAACTTTTGGTTTTCTGCTTGAGTTAAAGTTTCGTTTTCTTTATCAAATTACCCTTTTTTCCCCCCACCCAACCCTTTTGTCTGTCTGCATTTTGGACCCTTGGTTTCTCATACCTGACAGTACCTTTCAAACACCTTTGAGGCATCTGGTTTCTTCCCTGGTTTTGTTGTCATGAGTGAATGAATGAATGTTAAGAGGAGTACTCAGAAAGGTTGTGCGATGTGTGGAATACTTTACTCCTGAGCCATTGAACCTATGTTCAGTCAGATTACAAAAGAATTAAGAGATGTAAACCTAAGCGATAATCTTTCACCCTGTGTGGATAACATGGTGGCTACAGCAGATGATGGCGATGTTGAAAAGCTACACATTAGCGTAAAATCTCAAAAGTAAACCGGGATAAGAGTGCAGTTTTGTTGGTAGTTGAATGGCAAGGAAAATGAGCTGAGTTTACTGAATGGATTTAATTGGGTGGAGAATAGGTGTTCAAATTAATGGTCATTCAAAAGTTATGAAAACCTGGGTGGTGGAAACGGTGAAGGGAAGACTGATTAAAAGCCATTGGCCTTTACCCTGGACTTTGTGGCATCGCCTGGCTGAGTTAGAACCTCCAGGAAATCTAGTATCATTGTATTGGATTGATTACACTGGACACCTCAGATGGTTGCCAGGTGAAGAAGGAGGACAGGGTTTGGTTCATCTTGGAAGTAGGAAAGCAGAATTTATGTGACAGTTTTAACAAAGTTTTCTTCTTGGACCACAACACTTGTCATGGAGGCGAGTAGCAGCAGAGTTTATTTTTGGTCAGGTTGCTAATTTGGGGTTCGGAAAGACACTTTACTTTTGATTGTTCAAGTTTATATCTGAATAATTTGTCCCGATTTTCTGTCACTGTGGTAAAAACTTGTTGATTGATGGAAACGGGTCGACTGGGCTCCAATGCATCCTTATACTGGATCCTGATAGAGGCAATTCACAACTGTGCTTGTTTAGGCATTTCCCTGGGAAGTATCAATAATGTGTGGGACTTCAACAAATAACGGGCTAACATTTGTTTGAACTGGCTGGAGCTCACATGGACGAGCCAATGTTGGAGAAATTCGGGAAGGCGTTATCAGATGAGGACAGAGCGCTCCTGGAAGAGTGGTTTACTGGACAATTAAAACCTGATAATTCTGACCTTTTCCCCAGCATGAGGTCACAACATAAGAGCGGGAAAGACTGGGTCAAGGTTTTAAATGAGGAAGAGAGGAGGTCATGTGGCTCAGGTCCTTGGTTCATATTCTTTATTAATGTTTAATTGTTTTCTGTACGCATGACATCTATTGCGTGTCTGTCTGTCTTGGAAGAACCTCTCTGAGGTTTCTTCTATTTGTTGCTGTTAAAAGGGTTTTTTTGGGGAGTTTTTCCACGTCCAATTCAAGGGACTGGGGTCAGAGGGTGTTGTAACACTGTTAAACCCCCTGAGACAAATTTGTGATGTGTGATACAGGGCTAAATAAAATCTGACATGACTTTTCCACACCAGATCGTCTATTGGCCCTCTTCTCCTGTCTTTAAGTTGATTGTAAGTCTAAGCCTTTACATTCATAGAGCAGCTATGAATCTTTCATTAAATTATAATGAGCTTATTGGATGTGGAAATCGATGCTACAGAAACTCAAGAGTCATTTTCATTTTCCCTCTGATATGTCAAGACTGTGCTACATTTTGATTGCTCACATTATATCTCATTTGTCAGGTTGTGTCACATCATTGCACTTCTGCGTGTTATCATGGACGTTAATTTCACTGAGATCATGGAGTAAATGCAAGCACAAACAAACCTCTCCACAAAAACAAAGATTATATTATAGAACAGTACGTTCCACGATCCACCGCTTCGCTGCACTGATAGCTTTATTTTTTAATTTGACATGGAGGCTTGAGTGTTTCTGAGATTAATTTAAAATGCAACCTGCCGTGGACTCGTGCATCCGTGTCACTTCAGGACATCGCGGTTTCTAATATCTCCGAGTTTCTCCTCATGTGCTCTCTCTCAGTAAACCCGTGATCCCCCTCCAGAAGTCACCACATTCTCTGACTGATGCTGTGTTTACAAAGTTACATAAATGGACTTGTCTCTGCAGAAACAGCTTTAAATGCAAATGACATTGTCTATTGCCAAGAGCTACTTTGGCAGAACACCAAGTATTTTTGCCTGTCAGAGAGCTCCACTAACAAATCAACGGTATGCAACCCAATGGCAGGATAAATAGTAACTTTCACTATCCTCTCAATTCCACTCCATGGTCATGCCAGCTTGTATGACTGTGGATCATCCATCAGCTGAACGCCACTTGCAGTAGATGTGTCACCTAATGTGCTGTGGGGTCTCCAAACGTACATCTGCTCATAGAAATCATTTTTTTTAGAAATTTCAAAATGAAAAATACACTAATCAGATAAATCTAGGGTGACGCTGCAAATACTGGCAATAATCTTCAGTTGTGGACACTGACGACATCACTAAAATCACAGCAGGTGTTTATACTGAAGTATGGAGGAATTACTGGTACCACTTTATAATAACACTCCCCTTTTATGAATGGTTTATAACTAGTTTATTTATTAGCGTGTTAACACTTTATTAATTATTTATAAGGTGTTTAAAAAAAGGGGCTTGCTAAATAGTGAGCCCACATTTCTCTGTACTGTTCAGCCTCATGTCTCATTAGTTATTGAGTTTTTTCCATCATCAGCATTTGTACCTGCTGCTTCATCAGTTTAAGTTACTAGCAATGAACCCCCCCCCCCACTGTTCACACCTCTGTGGCCTGTTGTTCACTGAGCTTATTGTCCCATTTTCATGTTTCATCATCTCATTTTTACAACCATTTATTTATTTTATTTTTTTAGTTACAAACATCTATAACACTTTAAAATAAGGCTTCCTCCATCATTTTTATATAACTATAACCTAATTATGTTAGCTTCCTACAGTTATGTGTCCGGTCAAATTTGCTGCAACATATTTTGTTGATTTTGGAAATGAAGAAGTGAATACAACCCCTGCAGCAAACAGCTATAAAAATAAATGGAAAAACAGTAATTATGGTTTGGGCACACTACTAAGTCAGTAACCTCCCTTTGCCACCTGTTTAGCATGGGGGTGTAGAAATATTACTCTTTATGGTATCAGCCAGAGGTACAGGAATCATGGGAGGGATTCCGCTGAAGATCAGATCATTCTGGGTCAAAATGCCCTGCAGTCAGTCAAGAAACAGATCCAATGATCCAGAGCAGATCTCAAAATCCACCATGACCTACTTCAAGACACACAAGCTGAAGCTTGTTGGAGGGATCAAGTAAGTACAGACTTTTGTACAAGCCACAATCACCGCTTGATTTTAGGGCTTGTTTTTACTTCTTTTCACTTCAAAGATAAACACAATCCTGTCGAGTTTTGCATAAATCTGTGTGTTGGGTTGTACATATGTGTACATGTGTAATTAATTTAAAAAAAAAAAGATTTTAACTTTAATGGCAACAAGTGTATGTACTGCAGAAACTCTAGTGGTGACTGCGCAGAGCTGTTTAACCATTAAAGTAAATGTCACTTGCCTTGCATTAATTAGCCGTTATATGTCACTTGGGATTATGTTAAATTAGACAGGAGGTGACACACATGTTCCAGGATCTCAAGTCTGCTTTCACACTTATTTCAAGCGCTGAGGTTTCGAGACAAAAACACCTTATTTCAAGTTTTAATGTTTTGGCTTGTGTGATGGTTTATTCTTAACTGTGTGGGACAACACATCTCATTTCAAGATTTAGGCTTTTGTTTGTTCGAGTTCATTTTATCATTCATCTTATCAAATTCCAGGGAGAACAATAATGCTTTCGATGCTTTAGGTACCATCTAGTACAATACAAACCTATGTAGTGTGTCAATAACCATTAAACCTCACACCACTTTCAGGTGAAACCACAAATATCTACATCTACAGCACAACTCTTAAATAACTATTATTGGTCAAAGGTGTCAATGAATAGAGATATTTTCACAGTGTACACTGTTAATAAACAAGACTAAGCGTGTACAGCCATAGCAGGCCGGTGAGGCCGTACGTACAGTGGTGCATTGAGCTAAATACTGATGTCGAAGTGTTGGCGTAGTAGTACTAGTACGTAGTACTAACCATAAAGAACAGCAAACAGCAAGGAGCATTGTTAGTTTTGCAGATGTTCAGTCATAAACCCAACGTACTGGACAAACACTTGAACTTTAAATGCTTGACCTGATGATGGCGCTGGATGAGAAGTCCAAGATCAACACAAGTCAGTGAGCTTCATCCTCAGGGGATCATGAATGTCTGTGCACATATTTCGCCCCAATCCATACAGTAGATGTTGAGATATTTCACTATAGGTAAACACTGTGCCCAGCTGTGTCAGTTGGCTTGGTGGCTAAATGGTTAGCAACTTAAACACTGTATGTTCAGACGGCTTGGGTGCGATTCTTCTGCACAGGTCTTATTAACCCACTTACAGCACTAATCTTATAATGATCTTATTTTAAGATGGTGGCTCCACATCAGGTCTTATTTTAAAAGATATTATACAGTGCAGCCGAATGTGCTTGTTTCAAGCAAAATAAATATAAATGGTTTTCACTTATAGGTGACATTGGGCATTTTTGCAGTGTGCAGCACTGCACTTGTATACACACTGTTTTTACTGTAACTGCCTGGGACCATTAAATGGTTAAGATGATTCCTTTAACTGCTAAAACTGATGTTAGAAATGTTAAATATTACAGTAAGTTTTTTTAGGCTATCTCTTACTTTTATCAAACACAAACTTTGAGCAGATTCATTCTGCAAGGAGCTGTTTTACAAGTATAATGAATAAAATTGCAGTAAAATGAATGAATTGAGTATTTTAACTCTAGCTCTTACCCACATGGCACACTGTATATTGTAGTTTCTTCTGAAGGGGCTTTTAGGTTTCTCTTTAGTGCAGAAAGAGAGAGAGAGAGAGAGAGAGAGAGAGAGAGAGAGAGAGAGAGAGAGAGAGAGAGAGAGAGAGAGGGAGGGAGGGATAAAAGGTTACTCCCACAGCTCACCTGAATCACACCGACCCCTCTGCATCAAAATGACCGGGGGGGTCTCACCGAACTCGGCTCTTCTGTTCTCGGCTGTCAGGCGGCAGATGCTGGGGTAAGTCCTGCCATCGCTCCCGCACACCGGCCCAGAGGAGACGCACACGCAAGAGCTGTGGAAGCCTCCCTCCATCCCGGGGACAGAGTCGCACCGCAGCCCGTCACCGCAAGAGAGGCCGCTCCGCTTCCCGCAGGTTTCACCCTCACCGGCCGCGCACACCACGCAGCAGCCGCATCCGTCCTTCACCTGTCCGTAGTAACAAGCCTGCGGCGGGACGCGGCACTGAGAAGCATCGCAAACCTGCGGACAAGTTTGTCTTTTCCTCAGCAGCCCCGCGTGAGCTGCGGAGGTGAGGAGAATGAAGTGCGCTACAAACTTCATCATGACCCAAAATTCACTTGACAGCAGTCTTCCCTTCCAGTCCGCTGTACGTGAGACTGTGATGAGCAGCTGCTTGTGCTCGATACCTACTGATGGAGTTCATCCAGGTATACACCACCACACATAGACCATCTCATGGCTGCTGTTCTCATAGCCTGAAGACATGGATGAGGGCCAGTTATTTTTTATAGCAGCATGCTGACACTGGATTCTCCTACATGTTCCTCTGGGCTGTGTCTCCTTGTAACCACTATGGAATGCAGCTGCATCAAGTATTATGTTTTTTCTTCCCTTTTTTTTTTCTGAGGAAGCACAAAGGGATGTAGGCCTTCTGTGGTCTCTGCCTCCCACTCATCAGAGACACAGATGCATGTGATGGAAAGTGGAGCAAAATTTTTTCTTTTAAGTCCAATTTATAATTTTCACATGGGTTTTATTGCATTTAATGGTCTTTTATTTCATCCTGGATAAACAAAACACTTAAAGGGTTTTTTATTGAAGTAGTTGACATTCAATGTCACCTTCAAACACTCTATGGTGCCATTGAACAGGTCCTGAAGGTGGTTAGAGTCATCTTATTATACTGGAAAAGACAGAGAGGGAAAGTCTGTATTGGCAAGACGTCACATCTTTTAAATATGAAGATAACTTTGGGAAAGTCTCTGCTGGATGACACTCACTTTGCCAGAAGCGTATTAACCATTTTAAACACTTTAAAACACACATTCTGTTCACCAACATGTTTGGGAAATGTCTAAAACATTTTGTGACATATATACACACAGACAAACACACACACACACACACGTAGTTGTAAATGGACTGCGTTTATAAAGTGCTGTTCTAGTCTTAACGAGCACTCAAAGCACTTTACACTATGAGTCACATTCACCCAATCAGACACACATTCATGCAGCGCTTGCTATATACACAGCGCAACTCTATCACACACTCATTCGATGGTACATCTGATGGTACATCTGTGCGAATTTGGGATTCAGTATCTTGCTCAAGGACACTTTGACTTGCAGACTGGAGGAGCTGGGGATCGAACTACCGACCTGATTTGTGGATGACCCACCCTACCTCGTCCGCCCAATAGCAGTGTTGGTAGTCGATCATATATAGTTGTCAAGATGCTTGAGCTATCAAAGCTGCACAAATCTATATTCTTATAATAGAAATACCCCACATATGAATAATGTGAAAGTGGTCTTGTTACTTGTAGTGACAAACCCACAGACCGTTGTCACTTGTGGCTGTAGTTCCCCTCAGCTGTACAGAGGTTTTCAGAGAAGTGTGTGTGTGGTACCTGCCCAGTATACCAAACAGCAGAACACCTAGCAGCTAGTCAATATAGTGGAGCATTTAGCAGCTAAAGAGATGCATATTTTCTTCAGCAGTTGGTGGAGACCAAAACAGAACTAAAAGAGAGTGAATCCTGGACTTTGCCAGGCGGTCAGAAACATGACTTCAAATTAACGACGCTGCTCCAAGAATGAATCTGTAAATGCTGGATGTGTAAATGGGCTACTTTTTAGTTTAGCCATCACCACTTCACAAGATGATAAAGTATAACTTATAGCTTTTTGTATTGCCCCTAAAGCAACGGTGCACAAATAACCTATATGATAATAATAGCCTATTATCAGATAATTGTTGCATTTAATTCGCCCTTTCCGTGCGGCACCGTAGCAAATACGCCACGGCCCAGTACTGGTCTATGGCCCAGGTGTTGGGGACGGCTACCCTTAAAGGTCAAAACAATCAATTGTTGCAGATTTAAGCAGAAGAACATGTGGAATGCTTTCAGGAATATTTAGCTACAGACATTGCAGGATTTTGCTGTATAAACTAATATTCCAACACGGTGCGGGACGCAGCTAGTTGGTTAGCATGTTCATTTCAGTAGATATCTCTGAAATACAATAGATGGAGGTCTTGGTCATGACATCATCACTGAGGCTCCTTCACATGCTTTTGATAGTGTTAGTTCATTTTTTTTTAACATTATAAACTAAAATTTTGGCCAGATCTTACACATTGCACCTTTTTAAAGGGTTTTTATTGAAGTAGTTGACATTCAGTGTCCCCTTCAAACACTAAAGGCAGCCATTGAACAGGTCCTGAGGTTCTTTTTGAAAGAAAAAGAAAGTGGTTAGAGTCATCTTATTATACCAGAAAATAACAAGTTCAGACAACTATGTTGTCTAAAGATGTGGGACGGTAAAGGTTTTTAGTCATTCTCAAAGGCCAGATTGAAGACAGAGAGGGGAAGCCTGCTGTAATAGAGAGTGGCAAGACGCCACATCTTTTAAATATGAGGATAACTTTGGGAAAGTTTCTGTTGGAAGACACTCACTGTGCCTTCCTGTACTGCTGGCTCATAATGTAAGGCAGAGTGTAGAGGATGTCATTTTTATAGCATCATTAATTTCTTTTAGTTACACCAATGATCCATTAATGATTTCTTGATATTATGTGGTGAACCCTTAAAGGCCCAGTCAGTATATTTGGAACCACATTAATATTAATATGAGGTATATTCCAATTTATAAGGCATGTTCAAAAGATTGCGAGCATTCAAAACATAGCTGAATGATTTAACTTTGTATCATGTTAGTCTGTGTTTTGAAAGATCTGTCAGTCAGTTTGGGAGTGACAGCAGACTCTTGTATTGTGGTGATGAGGTCATTTACATTTGGCTCATACGGTGTGCCTTCAACATCCTGTTACCAGCATTACTGCTCAAGCAGCCAACAGCAGGAGTTAATGAAGGGTCAGAGGTGCAGCAGCCGGATACCAAATGCTGCTCAAATACTCCTGCTCCTGTACAACTATAATAGATGCCATAGGGAAGCTGGGTAAAGAAGCTGCTTGTGTCAACAGTATTCAGCCCTGCATTAATTTATACTGTTGGTATAAAGTCTAAGATTTTTGTAAGTGTTAATTACATAAGGGAAGGTGGTAAGAACAGTGTCTCTTATCTGTGTCGTGACTCCTGCCCCAGTCCTGTTCATTCTGACCCTGTCTCCCGCCATTGTTCCGTCCAGCCACCAGATGTCCCCGAACCTTCCCTCCTGTCCCAGTCACCTGTGCACCTGTTCACCATTTGCTCATCAGCTCCCCTTCATTTACACCAGTCCCCTTCCTTTGTTCCTGGCTTTAGTTCCTGTGTGTATTCCTGTGTGTATTCATAGTGCATCCGCTACCTGTTGCCAGTGCTTCCTTGTAAACCAGCAACCTGCGTCTTGTATCCTGTTGTCTGCTCCATGCCAGCTTGCCTGTCTACTTGTCCACCCGTCCAGCCTGTTAGCCGGTTTCTCTTCAGTTAAAATATATTACAGTCGTAGTGAGAGTGAGAGAGATGGGAAAATTGTGGAGAGAGAGAGAGAGAGAGAGAGAGAGAGAGAGAGAGGATGACACGCAGGAAAGGGCCACAGGCTGGACTTGGACCTGGGCCACCACGTTAAGGAATAAGCCCAAATGGCACACGTTCCACCAGGTGAACCACCGGGGCCTGAAACTCTTTCTTATTTAGTCTCTTACACAGCTCACAGCCTCTGTCTGGGATCCACAATAGTGGATAGTACATTACCAGTCTCTATTTACTTCAACTCCAGAACGTAACAGACTTTTATTAGAGGCAGGTTTCTTGTCTAACTCCCTCTGTTTGATATGTAGAGTTGGTCATAGCGATTAGTACGACGCCTCGTTACCAATGACTTCTCTTTCTCCCTCCCTCTCTCCTGCTCTCGCTGCTCAGTGTGTCTCATGCTTAGTTATTCCTCTGCCTCCTTTGGTAATAAAGATAAATGTAATGCAAATAGTTTACTTGCTGTAATAGAGGTGAGGCTCAGTGTATTGGAAGCGCTCCTCCTCTTCCCTGCAGTTCCAGAGCAGCTGGGAAACCAAAGCGGTTTGGTAGACTGCGACTCGGCACACCACTGACCAGTGGTAGAAATATCGTCAGTCAGTCAGTCAGACAATCAGTCAGCAACATTCCAGATTCTAGGTCTCGCCCCGCTGTTGTAGTCCAGCCAAAAAAATGGGTTGAATTTCAGAATCCCTGTTTTGAAAATAATGTCCTACTGATATCATAAGTATATTACATACATAAACGTTGTTCATTTAATTAGCATGAAACTTACTGCCATTGCAGAAATGCGCTGGAGCATGTATTTACAAATGCTAATTACACAGTTATGATGATATTTTACATGAACTAAACATGGATGAATTGCTTTTTCGTGTCACTACTTTTTAAGTTACACTCTGTTATTTTTTAAGTATATATTTTTTTGGGCTTTTATGCCTTTAATGGACAGCACAGTGGAGAGTGACAGGAAACGGGGAGGCAGAGAGAGGGGGAATGACATGCAGCGAAGGGCCGTCCGATGCGGGATTCGAACCGGGGCCGACTGCAGCGCGGACTGTAGCCTCTACACATGGGGCGTCTGCTTAAACCACTACGCTACACGACGCCCCCACTCTATTATTTTTATAGTTTACTTGAGATCCAAGACAGGATCTTCAGAAGCTGTAGCTGTGAGTGTACAGCGTTTGAAGCTTTTTATGGCATGAAAATGGTCAACTGCATTTTGTGAGTGGGTTTTGCTGTGACAATACAGTATCAAAACTTTTTTTTCGAAACTTTGTTTCCTGTACTTCACATGAACTTGGGACCCAAGTTCAAAAGATGTAAGTTTCAGCTCCTGATCTTTGTTTTGGCTTTTAGATGACCTAATTAACTGCCTGCTCCATTATGACTGAGAGAAAAAGCTATTTATTGATCAGAGGCTCAAATCTCTCCCACCTAAATTACACCTGCAGGAGGGCAGTGCCTTCGTTTGATCCAAAGATGGAACTCATTTGATGCTCCTTTTTTGAAAGTGGTGAAATAACTAACTCTGCATGACTCACCCATGTCAACTCGAAGGGGTTTCTCTGATGGATCCAAGGCAAACCTTTGATCATTTCCTGCAGCATATTAATGTAGAAGGACAGGGAAATCTAAACTCTACTGAAATCTCATTCAGAAACTAAGGCTGTTATAACGCAATGGAAATTAAACCAGTGTAAGTCAAAACACATCTACACATTCCTACAGTCTTATTTAATAATTTACAACATTGACAAACCATAATTCAGCAGATATATGAGGCTAGTGTTGGCCCTCTGATATGATGGATATGATGCAATTTGATTGATTACATATTAATTATATAGCTGATCAATGCACTGGTCATGTACAGGAAGCTCTTCTCATGAACAGCATGTTCATCAATCCAGCAATATATTTTTCATAAGGATATCATCATTATGTTGTTATGCTACTCTGCTACTCTCCTGGTGTGGTTTAAATGTCCTCAAATGTCTCTCTCACAAGAGCCAAATTAATCTTTTTATAAGTTTCAAAGCATCAAAATGATCAAATGCAAACAGGTACAAAATTCAGTCTTGCCTACTGACAGTTTAACACCAGTCTAGTCATCTTGAAAAACGTTAAAGGCACCCAGCAATCACTACCAGAATCTCCATGGTAACTGAAAGTTATGTTAGTAGAAGTACTCAGATCTTACACGTAATTAAGAGTAGCAATATAGGTACATAACTAGAATTACCGCCTCATGGTTGTACGCCTCCTTCAACGAATGAATGTTTGTTCAAAACCATTTGAAAATGCTCTGTCCAGGTGTTGCTGAGATATTGTGTCCACGGACAGATGGACAACCTGAAAACAATATTTCTGCGGCTCTGGCTGTCACCAGCACGGAGGCATAAAAATACACCACTGACGTACAAGTTATACTACTCTTAAGATGTTATTAAAGTACACAATTTATTCAGCAAAATGTACTTGTATCCTACTATTTAAAATAAAAGTATTCATTATCCAGCAGAATGGTCCCTGTACATTATATTTTATATTATATATTATTACTGGAGTTTGATGCATGAATGTGTAAAGAGCATACTTGTTTGTCAAGGTGGAGTTAGGTTCAATAACTTCATATATTGCTAAGTAGTTTAATCATTGTCAATGAATATTTCTATTTAATCTATATTTCATGTGAAAGTGCTCTTAATTTGAAAGGTACTTGTATTTAGCCTTAATCTTAACGGTGTGAGAAGTTATGCTCAAGTCTGTCAAAGTGACTCGATAAGGTTCAACATGACAGCTAGTAAATATATGCATGTATGTATATGTATGCATGTGAGACAGTTCAGTGAGACTAACACACAGTTCGGTGATGAACCCATTCTTAGCACTTGACTACACATTGCATCGATGGCCCTTTTGTTGAGGACACTGTTTGTCATAGGAAAGACAAGACTGTTGTAAACGGTGAGGAGGTGAGGTTTCTCTCGGCCCCTGGCTCCGTTTCAGTGATGCACTGCGAGCGTTGTATTCGGACCATCTGTGTACACACATTCCCGTGACCTTGAAACACGTGTTATCTCCTTTTGAACGCTGCCTCAGACTGTGCGGGTAGAGAGCACTTCCAAGAGGTCCTCAGTAATGTTATCCACATTGACATTTGTGGCTTCTATGTGCTCAGAATCAGTTCTTACTGTATATGGGCAGTGTGCAGCGGTGCACGTGACAGTGTTGAATGTGTGTTTAGTCATTTTTCTCAGCTCTCCATGGATCATCATCAGACTTTACTCTTTCCAGAAATAGGTAGTTAGTCTCCTGGTGTACTTCACTCACTGTCTTAGCAGAGAAACACACACAAAATGAAGTGACCTTTCTTTTCACAGGCATGACACATCACTTTGAGCCTTGCTTTTTTGGTTGTGAGAAACTCTTTCCATTTCCTGTATTTTCACTGTTTTTTAACTTCCAGTTTGTTTTGTTTCTGTGCCTTCAGTACGGAAACTGAGAAAGGCCGTACTCGCAAATATTTTTTTTATCCCAAACTCAAGATAACAAAGCTTGTAATCCCGAGATAACCAGATAATTATCCCGTCATCTCGAGATAACGAAGCTTGTTTTCTCATCGTAATTAGTTTGTTAATCAGAGATCAGATGTGCCACTCCAGAATGCAGATATGCCAGACAATATTTCAATATCACACTGTGTCTTTTCATACAAGATCATTTTCAGATCAGTCCTCGTCAGCTAACGAGTCACTGAGGATTGTTGCTAAGGAGTGTTACTGCAACTTAGTGTATGAGGTTCAGTCACAACTGTTTTCTCTTGATAATATCTTGTTATCTCAGGATAACGAGGTTCGGTCTGCCTGCACAGAGAAAATATTTCCGAGTATGGCCTTTCTCTGCATTCCGTACTTCAGCTTTTTCTTTTTATGATACTTTTAAAAATCTCTGCTATGATTCTGTTGACAGAGCATGTGTCTTTATTGACTGCTGTGTCACCACTGAAGCTGCTCTGCTGTTGTTTTATTTCTTGCTTCGTCTTGTCATCTCTGTTTCTTTCTCTCCAGAGTGAGATCTCTGTCCGGCTGACAGTCGTACATCCGCTTGTCCAACAACTAATCTGTCTCTTATTAGCTCGTCCCCTCGTTTGTATATAATTGTTTTAGAGACGTATTGATTCAACTTCATGATCATTTTGGAGAATGTAATTTGTGGTGCTGTCGACTTGTACTGTGTTACACCAACAGGTGCTTCTATCATTTTGTCCATCCCATTTATATCAAAGAGTGTGGGCTCAATAACAGAAACAGCTCTATGTACAACAAAATGCTTGAATACTGAATCAACAGGGAATCATCACTGTCTGCTGGTACGTGACCACGAGGAAAGATGCACGAATGATGAAGGCTGGGTTTTTTTCAAGGCTTCACTCCACATAATACAGCAGGAGGAAAATGGCACAGATATGAACAAAAGAAAGACCAAAACCGAAGTGAACCAAAACATGTACAGTTGGCTTTAGATGAGGTAACTGAACGCTAATTAAATAAAGAACTTACTACACAACGGACTGAAAATAAAGTAGTTAGCATTATTAATTTAGTGAGGTGGTTCTGAAAGGGTTAGGGTCCCTATAATTTCACGAGTAACACAATGATAGAATGTATGACTATTTTGGTTTAAACTATATATAATAAAATAAAAAGGTCTTATCAGATGGAGGATCATTGTCTAATTTGTCTGTTACAGGGTCCTTGATGTGAAAAAGATTGAGAAGCACTGATTTAGAGGAATAACCCTGTACAGATAGATGGAGGTGGGATCAGTCATACACAATAAACCTACTGGTTAAATACTGGTAATAAATTAAATTCATGTCAAGGAGAAGCAGTGAGCTTATAACTCAACAGCATTTAACTCTGTCGACCTTTAATGTCATCTGTTTATACAGATTAATACGATAGATATTGAAGTGGTCGTTTTACCTGGTCTTGTGAAGTCAGCGTCGACTGTCATGTGACTGAGTAAACAATGTAGCCAACTGCATTGGCTGTAATAGCTCCAACGACCCTGACTGGTCAGAATTTGAATGTCCCGCCCCCTCTTTCTTACAGACTGTGTGATTATTTTATAGATCTCTGCTCATGAAACTGGAGCATGTCGTATACCTGTCAAATTTAATGAGCACGTTCATGCACACCTGCAAAGTTTATTTGCCTCTCAGCTTGTAAAGTGCAAACCTGAAAACCTGAGAGTGAAAAACAGAGTCTGCAGGCAGAAATCTGAATATACAAACTTATAAAATGAAATTATCAGGTGCAACTAAATGCAGATGCTAATTAAATTAATATCACAGATACAAAGCTCTGTTTTCAAAGACACTTTTGAGAATGATAATAACCCACACTTGTCAAGTTTGCTACAAGATCTAGATAGCAAATTGAAACCTCTGGCCCAACATACGCCTGTGTGCTTGGCCCAAGTCTGGCTGTTATCCTCTGGTCATGACTCACAGCTGGAAGATTTTTCTCTGTATGCACCACGATTGTTCCAGATGTGGACGTAGCATCTTACAATTACAGCACGTAAATGGGCCAAATTCAGGCCGTGGATCTGGGCATACACTGGGCCTCAGGAAAACAAGCATGTGGCCCAAGTATGGACTAGATTTATTTTGTTATATGGGGAGGAGATACACTGAACTGTTTGCATCCAAATTGTTGCTGCTGATGTAAATGTGTTTACTCTTACCCTTAAGACTGTGGTGCCTGTTCTATGTTGCACTGAGGTCCATGGTGGAACATAATTTCATTTCCCTCTATGTTCAGTATGGCAATCATATTAGTGGAGATGACAATAAACCTGAACCTGAACATTAGCTCCCCTGCTGTTCTCCACAGAACAGTGACCTGCTAACATCAGTTGCCTGCACAGCTGAGTAGCTGCGGCACATTAAACAGCATGCTGGTCCAGTTGGATGTTGGTGTGGTTCTTACTCTCCAGTACCACTGACAACACAATGTCTGTGTGTTTGTTTTCTTTGTCTCTTGTTCCCTACAGTGTCACACAATCTGGCAGAGTGTCAGCTGATATCATTGAAACACAGACACTGACACACCCCTCCAGTCCGATGAGAGGGAAATTGGCTTATCTGATATTTCCCTAAAGACACCTTTTCCTTCCTTTTTAATAAAAAGAAAATAAAGAAAAACTATTACATTTGAAGGTGAGAAAAGGGAATGACTGAATGTGATTTCTGAATGTGGCTTTAAAAGGTCCATACAGTATAAAGGTAGATGTCCATGTGTTGTTTGATTATAGATCAGGTCTAGGTTCTATATTAATACTGTGAAAGTATCAAAGCCTCAGTCCACAGAGAAATGCACACAGCCTGTATTCAGAAACTGAACCTTAATACCAGCTGTCAGGACTGTAACTTTGTGATGTCACAACAAAGCAGTCACCACTCTCAGCCATGCCCCAAGCCCGACCGACCTGCACCCACCATCCAACCTTGCAGGATTTGGTTTCTCTGAGTTTCTGCTATATTTTTCTAATATAATTGTTATTTTTTATTTTATTTTACTCAGAAGTAATCAGCCAATCAGGAGAAAGGCTCAGAGCCTCTCTTCTGAAGCCTGAGAGAGGAGATGATTTTTGGTACTTAAAACCACAAATATATTTTCTAATGGATATCAAAACTTCAAATAAAACACAGGAGAAGTGTAAAATATGGAGCTTTTAAGTACAGTACTTGAGTAAATGTATTTAGTTACTTCCCATCACATGTTACATGTTACAAAGACAAATACATCCCCAGCATATCTTAAAGTGAAGTCAGCCTGTTGTCAGTCTTTGTATTATCAGTAAACTGTTAGTAAATGTGGAATCAGAGTTTGATAATATAGACAATCACTTCAGAATTGTTTTGCTTCCCACATCCTCTTTAAGCTACCAGCTGTTAGAATTACATTTAATACTTTCTTTAATCACCTCTTCTAAAAGTTGAATTTTAAATTTCTGACATTACCCTCACATGTGGTGGCAAAGATGTGATTCAGCGTGGCGGACTGGCCCCTCAGTAGTTTTTTAGATGACTATTTGTTTTGTGTTGATTGGAGAAGACATAGATTGTCCAGCTGCGTATTTATTTTCTCATCACTGCGGTCAGTAACACCGTGATCGCACTCAGTTTGAGTCTATTCATTCTGCTCGGTAAGAGAGCTCTTGATAATAGCTTGATAGACTCTGACAAGCAGCCAGCCTCAGTATGGCAGTGTCAGCCTCTCTGTGACTCACTAATACATTTCAGTGGAGACTCTCTGATCCGCACGCTGTGATCTCAATTTGGAAAGTGAAAAAGTAGAAATGAAATGTGGGGCATGCAGATGCTTCGGTCTAATGATTTAGTTTAAATTAAAAACAAAATAGGGAAAGAGTATTCACTCGTGAAAACGAGGTGTAAGCACGATGGTGTCAACAAATAGATATACAATATGTCGCAGAGATATCACTGTTACTATAACAACTACTACAGTAGAATTGGATCATTTTACTGCTGTTGCTATTACTATTACTCGTGTTGTCTGCAAATGCTTAAAATGTCTGAAACTAAATTTGACAAAAAGTCGTTCATTTGTCTAAATATGATTTTTTTTTACCTTTTTATTTTTGTTTAATTTGCTTTGTGATCTCTTGAGCAGCAGAATTGGACATAAAGCCAGCCAGTGTTTAGTTCTGTGCCTAACACAATATCCTGTGCTTTTGTAGGGTAAGTGAAGGGTTAGGGTTGTAATGTACTAATGCACCTAAATACTTCTATGTATCATGCACTAGCTTAGAGAAACCCATAAAAGGTCTTGAATGTACTTCTAAGGAGCCCTGAAGAAAAACACTGTTATAACACGACCTCATCAACTGTATTGCTACATAGATTGACAACAAGTGTGACTAATGTGACATTTATGCAGCTGCATATTCTCAAAGAGGAAAATCTTGATGACAGTTGATGGACAGTTGTACGACAGTGTATTTGTCCCTTTCCTGTTTGAACATGACAGTATCCTTCTGCACAACCAGGTCCAAGAAAACAGTTTTCCCAGTTTGTCGTGGAAGAATTTGACTGCCTGCACAGAGCCCTGACCTCAGCCCCGTCCGGCACCTATGGGATCAACTGGATCTCCGTCATTAAACACTAACACCGCGTCTGTGAGGAGGGCGTAGCGTCGGCAGCACGTTAGCTCCATGTGTGTTTACACAGCAGTTCAGTTTGTAAGGTCCATGTGTTTTGGAAGCACTCCGGGCCCTATGTACAATCACTGTAGTTACACATATCAAAAATAGAAAAAATAGACAAACATGTAACACGAGAGGTGGCCTGTGTAAACAGCTGCAATGATTAAAATAGGAGCGTATCTGTTACGTCAGATGTGTGAGATGCTTTCTGTGTAGACACGGTGTGAAGGTACATTGGCCTTGTGTCCGTGTGATGTCACACATGATGTCCAGTGTGGTTGATGAGTATAAAACAGGGCCGATGGAACATGCTAGAAAAATCAGTGTTTCTAATGGCTGACAGTAAAAAAAAAATTGCATGGTCAAAGTGTTTTCACACCTGCCCTTTTTAGTCCGGTTAAACCGAACACTGGTAAAATTTTCCCCCTTGGAACGATTCGTTTGGGCAGTTGTGAAAACATTAATCGCACTCGGGTGTGGACCAAAACAATCACGGCATGACCCATTTGAGGAGGTGGTCTCGGTCCGGTCCAGAACGAACCCTGGAGCGGTTCAACTCGATCCGACCCCACTCTCGTGGCTGAGTGGCAGCAAATTCCTGCAGCCAGAGGAGTTATCTCTGTTCTGTATGAAAACAGCCGCACTTGCTTTAGATTCTTGAAGACGGTTCAACCTTTCAATCCTGAGTCTGTTCAGTGATGGTGGTTCAAGTTTGAAATAGCTTTTTTCCCTCTTTGAAACCATCAGTCTTCTCTGGCCAAAATCTGTACATTGCCTTCCTCAAATGAGTGTCCCTCGTCCCTCAGATCTAGGTGGACTACTGTGTGTTGCGCTTGAATCAGTTGTTTTGTTTCCCCAACGTACAGGTCTGTGTATTTGCCGCTGCAATACATTTTATTTATAAGCACCTTTCAAGACACCCAAGGAACCTTTGCAAATAAAAACAATCGGAAGCATAAAAGACATAAAGACAAAAAGAATATATGAATATATACATATGTTTACACACACACACACACATATATATATATATATATATATATATACATACATATAGAGTACATATGCATTAAGTTTTGTCCTCAGTGTGGACGAGCATCAGCTTCAATGTGTTACTGGGCTTGAAGCGCACAGGGATGAGTGTTTGATGAAGATCCTCCTGAGGCGTTCAGATGCTCACACAACATACACACATAACACACAACACCAAGCACAACTGAATAATCTAGCCACAACCATTAGCCCTTGCTAACGCTAGCGTGATATGCTAGAGGCGTACAAAAATGTGGTTTCTTCTTCAGTGGAGGAAGTTTCCTGAATGCTGCGTGGCTACTGCACTGTGCTGTCTCATGTGTGGGTGGTCCCTGTTGTGTGTGTGTGTGTGTGTGTGTGTGTGTGTGTGTGTGTGTGTGTTTAGAAACGTGGGGAGGGTCAATGGTCAAACATGACCACGGACTGGTCAGGACTGGTGGATGGATTAATTGCAGAAAATACCACAAATAAGGAACAAAAGAGATGCGTGTTAAAAGTAAAACATAGTAGTGTGGATGTACTCCATATCTTTAGATAAAAAATAGCTGATTGCTGCTGTATTATTGTTTAAAATCCTGTTTACAGAACTTTTAATTATGGAATGCATGATAATCAAATTAACCAATTTTAATCATAATGTATTATTTGCTTGACGATATAAATTTATAAAAATGAAGAAAACAGCGTTTAGATGTACTCATGATACTTCTTTGTTTGTTGTTTTGTTTTGTTTGTTGTTTGTTGTTGAGGGACCTCTGACCCTGTTTTCTTTGTTCCACTCATCCCTGACACGTATCAAGTCATATATTATAACAGTTTGAATTATTCTTTAATGTCATCCCTTGGAACGTTGATCTTCATTAGACCTCAGGGGGCCGACTTTGTTATAGTAATTGGACAGGCTGATTAAAGCATATGGAGGAGTGTTGCATTTAATGAGGTCTTGATGATAATATTAACATTTTTGGGTAAAAGTAATGATACTGACATTACAAATGCCTCACCCTTTGGCTAGAGTTCAATTACATGGAGTTATATGATGTGTTGACTGCCTTCCAGGCTCCATTATATGCTGATGGAGAGCAGATGAAGCAGAGAGTAGCATCTGCCAGCGTTTATTCTTCCTGTGAAAAGAGCTTTTTTGTTTTCTTTTTTTTTTTTCCTTGTGACAGTTTCAGCCAAACACACGTCATCCGTGTTTGAAAGTAAAAGAAATTAAACTTTGTGTTTGATAGAAAAATATAAATCTAATATGAAACAATCATTCATTTAAGTTTTGAGTGAATTTTTGTTGCAGAATATACACATACATAATGTGTTCTGTACGTTCAGCTTCCGTAGCACTTCAGCATATTGTGTGATTAATGGTGTAGGGTGACAACTGACGTGGACCACTGAGAGCGCGGCACACATCACAATTCCTCCTCACAGATTGCTGCATAATGGCCAAAGTGAGACATAATACTGGCAGACTGCGGCGGAATTCAATTTCCTGATTATTTTGTTATGATTATAATTACAGTATGTCCACATGGTAAATGGATTACATTTAACATGGTGCAGTTAAGAACCCTTACATCAGAGGCAAAAGAAATGACCTGACATTTCCATAATGGCTGACTGTAACTGCGCGAGTCGTTTTTTTCATTTATAGTGGCTGTCATTCTGGCTGCTCCTTCAGCATACAAATCCATTATTTCCCCCGGAAAACTCATAATTCATAAGCTCATTACAGTGGGTGTGAATTAAAGAGGCTGCACTCGTCCTTTGTGCAATTTCCTGATCAGGAGTGGCCTAGTTTTGAAAGTCAAGAACAGTTTCACGAGCATTTATTCTTCCAACTTCTGCCGATTCTTCCAGCGACTTTGTCGAGTCAGTTTGTCCTTGTGTAATGGAAAGTTCAGATCACACAAAGTGCGTGTTCACGGGGTTTTCTGCACACTCCACTTAGACATGACTTGTCACACTGCTGCTGTGAGGCAGGCCTCTGCGTGACTCTGCCATCTCCAGAGTCCTATCTCTTACCACCGGTGCACCATTTGATCATCACCTACTGTTGGTCTCCAGAAAGATGTTAAAGGGAGGGGTTGAACATCCTCTCCCTGCCAGTAGGGGGCAGAAATGATCCATATTTCAGGTTTTTGTGCAATCTTGTGACTCCTATCTAATTTGGGGCAGGAGGTGCAGAAGGAAGAATGCCTTTAAGCTCCACTGCCTCTATGGACCCAGATGCATGACGGGAGGGTCTGCTGCTCCCAAGGTCAGCCATCTGAGGACCAGCACTGACCGCAGCTCCTCTCCTTTTCCACCGATGACTGCTGAACTAATTGGCTATGGGTTGCCTCTGTGACACTGAAAATGAAACTGAAGAGAAATGACAGCCCCTCTGGACTATTTTAGATGCAGCTTTTTAAAGGTCCCATATGGCAATTGTCAAAGCCACGGCTGTTTGAGGGGAACTCTCCATATCCTGTTTCATTAGCCCTGTATGCTGTTGTGGATGAGATGTAATGTGGTGGCAAAGTGCATCTCAACATCCCCTCTCTGGTGGTAGCTGTCAGATCACCACCAGGGCAAATAAGCTTAGTCATGGATATTGAGTTTACTCCCTCACTCTCTTTTGTGTGTGCTGATTGATGGCACGTAATCTACTAAGAGGATTTGGGCTAGTTTGAAATTGAGGGCTGAAGTGTCTAAGAATTAGCTCTCTTAATGTCAGTTAATTCTGGTTGAAAACTACAGGAACAAGAGGTGAGGGCACCTTCAGTGGTGATCTGTGAGAACTCATTAGCTGCGATACAATATACATCTGTGTGCCCACGGATAAGGAGGATGGAGGTGGGAGGAGACTTTTTGACTCATCACCAATCCATGGAAGAAACGCATATGTTATCACTGCACACCCGCAGCCCTTAGTCATGTAAGAGCCGAAGGGAAACCACAACTTTTGTATTCTGTCAGAAATGAGAAAAACATCACTGACACTTCTAATAATGCAAATGCAACACTAATCCCTCCTGCAGCGTATTGTACCGAACTGTGTGCAAGTTCAAATGTAGCATTAGCTTGAATGTAGTGGAAGGGTGTCATTGCACAAGTTGGTTTACAGTGTGGAATTAAGATATGGCTTTAGCTGCTTTGTTGTAGCTGTAGCCACACCCCCATCAGTGATGTCACAGAGCCCCGGAGGACTCCCGTACATTCCTGCAGCAAGGTGAAAAGTCGCAGGTCAGCAAAAACAAAGTGGCAGCCCAATCCAAATGCAACACAGTAGTAGTGTAATAAAAATTTGAGAAACCTGAAGCAAAATTCATACGTCCAAATTTAGTTTTAAGCCATGGTACTGTCACTGGTCGGGTTTCCGTTGGTCGGGTTGACTTTTTAGGAAAGTTGACATAACACAAATGTGACTGGTCTGTGTTTCAATTGAGTTATGAATAAAACTAGGGCTTTTTCCTCTTGTAATATAATTCCAATAGAACGTGTCAATGGACTTCCAGCAGCTGCCTCTCAGTTGGAGCTGGCTCCTTGGGGCCTGATACGGCAGGAGCCACGAAAAATGTTTCTATGTTCCTATTTCAATTTTACAAAATATTACTTTGTCAAATAATCTGAAAAACCACGCTCATGCGAGTGTCATTTTTTTTTGCGATATTTGAGAGAGTATTTTCTAAACTCACGATGTTTCCATTTCTCGCTTTTAAGTTCACAATTTCAAATTGCGCATTAAGTAGGTTAATGGAAACACAGCTACTGTGGACATTTTGTCTGGTCCCCACTTCTACAACTGTTTGAAGGTTAAGATTTAGAATTAGGCTTATGTTAGAGTTTGGGTAAGTGTGGATAGACATTTATAGTTCATACAAACTTTTATTGCCATGTGCAAGACAAGAGGACAAGTGAGAGATGTGAGAGTCTTTAGCGATTAGACCCCATCAGAACGTCATATTTGTAAAGGGGGTGAGGCTGTGGAACCCACCCTCGGGGTGTAGACACTTGTGGTAGTGGTGGGGATGGAAGAAGAGGATGCTGGAGATCTGGATGTGATGTGAACTCTGATGAGCTCGACCTGGCACTGGATATGAAGAATGGAGGTAGATGGTGTGCAGGAGAGTCGCAGCGATAAGCACTGAACTGACAGCTGGCAGCAGGAGAGAGGAGAACAGATTTTAAAGTTTGACAACATGATTGGCTGGTTGAGATCGTGGCAAAATGCGATTGGTTAGCGGAAATACCTAACATCAGCTGATTACAAGAAGTGGGTGAGAGGAGAGAGAGAGAATTGTGAATGGAAGAGACATACAGATAGTATTCCTGATTGAACACCCAGCTTCATTTGTATGCAAAAGGGCCAAATTACATATTTTGTTGAGGTTTTGTTGAGCAACTTTTGTAAATGAGTTAGTGTGTAAATGTAAATGTGTAAATTGCTGCAAATTACTTAAAATTACTTTTAGTGACTTCTCTCGGAGCTTGTCTCCTCAGTAACACGAGGCGATGCTGACGATGAACCTGCAGCTGATTCGCTCTCTGTGGCTGTTTCTCTAACTAATATCAGTGCTGCCTCATTTCTCAGCAAACTAACTATTATAACATTAGCATGTACTAGCCACATTATCATAATGAACCATTAACACTGCTAGCAAGTTCAGTCTTTCTTGTTTCTCTTGGTGGCCTGAATTTACCCCTAATGAGATGATATGATCGCTTCGAAGTTCACCTCAAGTCCTCAGCATCAGTATCACTGCAATTATCCCATTTCAACTGTTTTCGTTCACCCTGCTGCCTGCAGAGACTTACACCATGTGCAGCTTTCAGGGGGGGGG
>NW_019525658.1:3360151-3443266 GCF_002814215.2 Seriola lalandi dorsalis
GGGGGGCAGTCTGTCAAACTGTTTACTCACCCAACAGTAATAGTTTGCTGATGATGCAGAAATATCATCCTCATCTCGACATACGCAGCGACCCACATAACATATTGTGGAATAAGGCTGTGATCCAAATGCTATTCTTTATTTAGTAATGTTATGTGATTGTGAGACTTAATTAGTTCTGGAAAACAACACAGAAGTTTTTCTTTGGCCATATCATGTATGTGAAATATTTTTTTTGTTGACAGAGACAGGGCAATGCAGGAAATACTGGCCCTGCAACTTGCAGCTCACCTTCAGGCCCTTTACGGAGAATTTATATCCAAAATCATTTTCAGAATTTCAGTGAAAATCCATCTTTATTGTTCTCCTTTCATTTGATTTCACTTTATTTCAATGAAAGGGCTCTGAACTGTTGGCTTCCAGGGGTTTGGTGGCCGTTTCATAAGAGAGAATGGTAATGATTTGTCAGTGCAGTTACCTCTTGGGAGTGGGCAGTGACAGCTGGGACAGGAAGGAGTGTGTGTTTCAGTGTGGACATGGTGAATGTCATGCAGATGTGGAGGGAAGCCCATCAAAGTGCAGTGTGTTATTCATGCATTCATACCAACCTCTCCAGAGACTTGAAGACTCTCCAACACTGCTACAACTTTACAGTACTGTCTTTTGAAATTCTGTCTAAAGGTTCTTGTAGACATGTGTGCGTGCGTGTGTGGTGTAGTGTCCGTGAGGACACTTGCAGTTGACCATAACTTGTGACCACAGGGATTGTACGCATAGCAAGAGAAGCAACTGCAAATGCTCCATATGGATTCTTGTTTTGAAGAGAGGTTGTGTAAGAAGATCCAGCTTTATCCACATTTATACGATTCTTCTTCCAAACATACAAAGAGCCAGATGGCATTGCAATCCTTGCCCTGTTCTCCTTGTGTTATCAAGCAGTCGCAAATTAAGATCAACATCTTCTCTTTTTGCCTTCCTATTTTTCTCTTCTTTAACTCTTTAACTCAATGGTGGTATGAATGGAATATGTGTCTCTATGGCTGGAGGGAAGTCAGTTGCTGTCCATGTCAGTGGAAAGACTTAATCCCTCCTTTTGTTTGTTTGTCATTTTCCAACATGGGAAACAGCCATCAGTAAGTTCCACATGAGACCTACAGTATGTGAAAAAAGTCAGAGTTGTGGAACCAGGTTCGTCTAAAGAGAAAATAAACATTACTTATATGCTTTTTTGTTTTTATTCTGATTATATTTCATTTCTAATGAAGTTGTCACGGTGGTCTACTCTGTTTTTCTGGGTATAATTATGTACACAGGGATCTGTAGCAATCAGCAGTAATTATTTCAAAGGAATTACAAAATAAGTTGATATTAATACAAATAACAAAAGAGGAAAAACATGATTGGACCCATTATTGGAAACGACAGCGAACAGTGGAGCACATTTGTAGCTGTGTTATCATATGTAAGAAAATTTGTGTTTTCTCAAGCTGATTGGCTTTTTTAATTAAAGTGACCTGTCCTGCCAGGCTATTCCAAGGCAAACTAATTATTTTCATTGAGTAAAAAATATTCTCAATAAACTTTTCTAATGATATAGATCCATATTTGGTGTTTAAAGTGATATATAACAATGATATAAAAAAAAGTTGTCTTCATAATTTGAATATCTTTGCTTATTGCTATTGATTTGATGTTTACTGTATTCCTTAGATGGTTATTCGATGTTGGTGGAATGTATTTGGCACTTCCTAGTATTTATTTTAAGGGTCACTTTCATAAGACCACCTGGTGATCAGGAGGGGGGCTTATCTCTTTTATATACTATCTATAACACAATATAATCTCCATGTAAAAATGTGGAATCATAGTAGAGCATCTGCAAAAACCCAAAGAAATGCCTGCAGGCAAATGTTTTCCATCATTCTTTTGGGTATTGTTTGTTTTTACCTTGGCCCCTTGCGGAGAGGGCACACATACCACAATCTGTTTAACCACCATCTGTCAGCAAGTGCATCTGTGGACTCTCAACCCCACAACTCTCAGGAAGTGCCTTCACCAAACTGCAGCAACTCTACACTCAGGATGAATCAATCATATACTCTCTTTTTTATCCAATTTAATGATTTATTTAATTGAATTATTTCAAATTTATATTGGAATATGTTGTGACATGAATTTTCCATGCTAGACTGAAATCAAACCACAACACAGAAAAAAAAAAGAAAAAGTGTGGAAGTGTATTGCGTTTCAGTGTTGTTAAGCAGACAGAAACATAGACCTGTCAATACTAGAAAAGTACTGTCATTAGTTTTCATGAGGAGGTGCAGGGGGGCTTTTTCTTTTGAGAGAAGGAGATATATTAAACATACCAAAATAAAAAACAACCACCTGTGTAATTCAAGCTTCAGGATTCAGGCAACAGAACAATGGCCTCCTTGGTGGAGGTTACTAAATGCATAATCAATAACAGGGTCCCTCCAAATGTGATAGCCCACAGGAAGCTGTTTCAAAGTGAGAGGCTGTCTATCATGGCTTCCCATCAGTGACACTAATGACATTTCCATGTCATTCCGGAGTTATTGTAATTACACATTTCGTTCTCGTCAACTTCCAAGTCATAATTACGACAGGAAATTTCTCTTAAAGCTCCGATATACTCGACTTGGCACATAATAATATGACAGTGCATTAAAACCAAACAAATGTAGATGCCCCATCTCAGCCAAAGACAGTTGTCATTGTAATTAAACCCACATTTAATGGTAATGGTGTTACATTATCAGTGAACAGTATTTTAATCCTTGCATGACCAACTTTGTAATCATGCAGACATCTTGATAATGGGAATGCTCATACCATCCATCCATCCCAGAGCTGGTCTGCAGCTGGTCCACTAGGCTGCGTGGACGGTTGGTTGTTTTTAATTTTGGCACGGACAGAGCCAGGGGCAGGCTGGGGCAAAAAGAAACGGCCTGGGAATTTGTCGCTGGTCAGCCCACTCTCCAGACAAAGCATTTGATTGGGGCTCTCGGTCTTCAGAGACATTTATTCCAGAATACTTCATAATATTATGCAAGTATTTTAATGGCTCATTTTGTGAGAAACACCTATCTAGCTCTACTCACGTAAAGTTATCACCTCACCTGACCCCTTTATTACCACAAATAAATTATATTGTACGTACAAGCCTGGTGGCTGTACAGACCGTACTTTTGCTGTGTAATGGTTTTCCCGAGAGGACAAATTTTTGAGACATTCCCATTTAGAGAAATGGTGAAAATAGAGCAAGATAGGTTTTGCCTTGGGCCCCAAAATCACTAAATCTGCCCCTGGAACTAGTTGTAGAGAGTAACAGTCGTTGTAGTAACGGGCTAATGTCAACTAGACAGTAGCTACAGCAGGTTGAGAAATACAGGGCCCAGATTTATAATCTTAGTAGTTCATTAAAACTCGAAAAAAGATCTGAATTTTGGTTAGTCTCTAAGATCTGGGCCAGCGAATCAAAGCACATACCAATCGATTTTCGGCTGCAGTTTTTTTAATCAGCCCAATTGTCCACCGGGAAAAACTCCCAGTACTCCAGATGGGCGATGAGGTAAAATTACCGCCTCATTGTTGTATGCCTCCGCCACTCAGACTAGTTCCAGGTTACATCCCTGATTATCCAGAGTCATATAAAATGTTAACCATTTGTGAGAAATTAAAAAAAAAAATTTTTTTTAAATTTTTAATTGTTGTGTGAAGTCATGGCTATAATCTGTTGACCTTTGACCTTTGACCATCAAAATCAAATGACAGTTCATTATCAGTTTGCCCTTGAGTCCAGGTGAACGTTTTTACCAAATCTGAAGAAATTTCCTCAAGAAGTTTACAGAGATATTGCGTTCACAAGGCCAAACCCTATTTTGTGAGCTCACCGTGACCTTAACCTTTGACCTTTGACCACCAAAATCTTTCTAGTTCATTCTTGGGTTCAAGTGAATGTTGAAGAAGTTCTGTCGAGGCGTTGCTGAGATATCGTGTCCTCGAGAATGGGACAGACAACCCGAAAACAATATGCCTTGGGCTCTGGCTGTCGCTGACGCAGAAACGTAAAAAGTATCTCCGCATGAAAACTGCTGCTGCCCTCTGTTGCACAACAGTGAAATGCAATACACTTCTAAACTATATTTTCTGTGATGTAATTTCAGCCAGACAATAGACTCATTTAAAATCAGAGGAACAAGCTGGTTTACAGGGATCCACCGGTGTGTGTCATGAGATTCCCAGAGACCAGTGAATGCTCCTCACACCAGAGTATAACAGGCTGTGAAGGGCTCTGCTGACGGCTTTGCTCTGGATATACAGTCATGAATATTTCATAGCTCATACCTTTACTTTCTCCTGGCCTCTGCCGGTGGAGCCCGCTGGTTACCTTCCCCTTGCCACATGCAAAGTGCAGATACACAAGAGGGAGGTGTTTGACAGTTTGTTTGTATAGGGACATCATAAGGACAATCCAGCCTGCCTCAGCATGACTGTAATACATGAAAAGCCACGGAGGCAGCGCAGTGCAGAGAGGGCGACTCCAGCAAGTCGCCATGCTGTTTAGCAGCAATAAAAAGGCAAATATGAGAGTGTCAGCCAGCTAGTCACAAAACACAGAAACAGATGCTGTACAGACAAAGAATTCATGTATGTCTGAGTGTCCGCCTCCAGCTTTCTCAGCATGTGTTCGGGAAGGTGAAAGGAGAGAAACACTACATGCTGAGCTCAGCGGGGGGGGGGGGCGGGCGAGCTCAGCTTCCAAGGCAATTCTTTTGTGTTTGCATGCTTCAAAACCCCTCAACTTATTTAGGAAAAAGTGACATCTAAGGTTCAGATCCAGCTCCAGTTACAGTTGTGTTATTTAGACTTTGATGTGTGGAGGCTTTGCACATGTGCAGTAGCTTGAAATAAGTGAAATAAGTGAGAACCGACTCCAATGCGCCATCCAGATTAAAGAGCCCCATCTGTGTATGGGAGACTAGTCTTATTATTCATGTAAAGGTAACATATGCTGCGTTCCTTTCATACTGGTACGTATGTTCACACTCATTTGAAGCCATGATTGGATAAATACCATTTTACCCCTGAGAAGCAATTTCAACATACTGTAAATGATCTGGATTCATGTTGTACTGAAAAATCAAACGCTTTATGTTTTATGAATATATTCTTGACTTTACTTGTTTGATGATAGAAAAGTATGAGGTATCAGGAGGCCTAATTATTTTACATTTTAAAGGATTATTATAACTATAACTATAACTGGTCAGAGCTCTGGTTGTTATTTCCATGCGCACTGGATTCTGTTAAAGCTCCTCTGGGCTCAATGTAGAATCTTACCTAAGACCATTTCTATAGCAGTTTTGCCCCCCCCCCCACCCCACCCTTCAATAAACATACACGAACATAAAATTTTAGTTAAACCAACAATACGAAAACCTTATCTCATAATGATGGGGTTGGTGGTGACGGAGGGAGCAGAAAACAGCGGAGTAATTGTGACACGTTTCAGATTATAAAAGGGCCACACCGTACATTTGCATGAATATGACATATGCCTGGATGTTACTCATCAGCTGGTGGTCACACAGCTGTGCCTGATCCAGTGATTTTGAAGCATGAATGGAAGAGCTGATGTCTGTCTGAAATGCTATGCTCCAGTTTTACATGTAAGACTTATGTATGTGATAACGCAGTATCGCATTATCATGTAAGTGTGTTATTCTGTTTTTCTTGTATACAGTATGTAGCTCAGATTTAGATTTGTCTTTTGTATTTTAATTTGAATGCCTGTTGTATGACCAACCTCCAAACCTCCCTCAGTCATCAGGACAATGGCTGCCTCCCTTTATTTATACAAATCATCAGCCAGATACAGCTGAGCTTTTGATCATTTATAACACATGACCCAGAAACCTTCACCGCCACAAACTCTTCTATTGGTATTATTGATATTAGTTACATTGGCTATTCTACTCTGCTATTATAACGGCAGCTTCACGACTTTAAATGCAGAGAGTTTAGTTTCTGTTGGTCTCTGTATTGGAAAATAAAAGCTTTTGCTGTAGTGGTGAGTGGTTATTGACCCATATTGGACACATGTCCATCTGCAAGGTGACGTGCACGTGCATCAGCATTAGTAGAACAACTAAGCGGAACGCTCTCACTCTCTCTGAAAAGACCCGAAGACTGGGTTGGGCACGTTTCTTTTAAATTTTGCACCGTGTTCTGTGTGTGGAAATGTCCTTGGCTGTGCTCTCGGTATGTGTGAGTGTGAATGGGATGTATGAATGTGTATGAATGGGTTAATGTGGCATTTAGTGTGAAGCGCTTTGAGTAGTCAGTAAGACTAGAAAAGCGCTACTATAAGTACACTCCATTTGGAATGTGCTACACTCAGACAAAGGAGACTATACATTTTACTCATCACAAAGGTTAATTTTGTTTTTTTGTGTGTTCTGTGAATCTCAACTGTTGAACTAGTTGAGAAAAGTTACATTGGTTTTTTTCATATATCAGACCATGCTCCTCCTACTCATACACTGATGGAACAGCCAGCAGGGGCGATGTGGGGCTCAGTATCTTGCCCAGGAATACTTTGACATGCGGCCTGGAGGAGCCGGGGATCAAACCAATGACATTCTAATTAGTGGACAACCAATGAGCCACAGCTTATCGTTCATTCCCAATAACAATTCAAAAATATTTAACTGAAATGCAATAGGTCGATAATATATGATCCATTGAGAATTACTGATGTTTGTCGAGGAGGATGATAGTGAATGTACAGATCCCTCAAAGTTATTGGAAACAACTTATGCTTCTTTTTATGGAGCATAATTATGTGAGAATGTTCAACTAAAAAGAAAAAAAAGTTGAAGGAACAGAGATACCTTGAAGTACAGGTTACAGGAAGAATATTAAGACAAGTGTAATGGGTACAAAGCTAATTGGGATAAAACCATAAGAACCAAGAACTACTCTGAATACACTCAGAAAAAGTGCTGTTAAAACAAAAACATAAGGTATAAGGATGCGCTAATAGATCAGAGCAATATGTATCCAGTCTAATGATTAACAGGTCCTCAAATAAATCTATTACTAGAATTAAGGATAATAACAGTGAGCATTCATAAGAGCATAAAGTATTTGATTTTATCACCTTCCACTACAAAGATCTCGCTCTTATCTGTGACACAGTTATATTCAATGTAATAACAAATGGTACCAAATGTTGCTTTCTCCTGACTTTCGCCGGCATGATTTTTTATTATTTTGTTAGTTTCCGTAAATGATAATCACTACTGTAATTAGGAAGAATAACTGAATTTGAATCACCAAATGTCACAACTTTTGACATTAACCTGACATTGTCAAGGAGTGAGATAAGTAGGACCCAAATGCAGCCAGCACATTGGGGGACGGTGCAGGCAGGTTTATTTAACAAAATACAGACATGAACAGACGACGTGAACAAACCCTGAACTAAACAGACGAACAAACACAGACAAAGGGGAGCGCAAGGACTATATAGACAAGGGAGGCAAGGGTGATTGAACACAGGTGAAACACATTAGGGCGGGGCAGCCAATCACCACAGACACAGGACCAAGACAGGAAGCAAAAACACTGACACACAAGGAAACCAATTACAAAATAAAACAGGAAGTGAGAAAGTCCAAAACAAAACTAACAAAAAGTGTCTGCCATAGCAAACCATGACAGACACAAGGTTATCACAGAGCCATGGATTAGACATTGATAAAAAATAGCTCTTCACGCACACACTCAGGGTGTAAGCAGGCAGCACAAAGTGGCTGGACAGCCAGAAGTGCAGCTCCTCAGTTAAACCCTCATGTGTATGATTGGTCCCCAGATGCACCGACCAATAGCACAAGGAAAGAGGATCTAGAAATAAAGCCCACAGAGCCTGAGCAACAACACACCACATTCATACACTTTACACAATCTGTGTTCACAAACTGTTACATTCACCTAACAATGGGTGCCATTAACTTTTTAAGACTTAATAGCTGTGGCTACTTGTAGCCAGGCAGAGTCAGATGACCTTTAAACTTATCAAGAATGCTGTCATGCTGTAAAGATTGCATTTACACCCCACCTCCAGATGCGGTCCTGCTGATCCAGATCTCATGTGTTTAATTGGACAGTACAATTTGATGCTAAATGGGGGGAAAGATGCAAAAAATATGAAAATAAGACCCGAGTTTTAAAGAACTGAAAGGATTATATAAACTGAGTTTTCTTTCCTGTAGTGTTTACCCCGTGAAAAAGCAGTTGCATAGTCAAAAACATTTTGCAGCCAGCTGCACATCGACATGTGACTGTTATTTTCAAGCATTCTTCCCCTTCAACCTAAATGTGGCACAAGGCAGCAGATGAGCAGATGCCATCTCTTTGTCCAGCCACATATCCCATTGCATGTCTCCCTCATTAATAATTAGCCTGGTGCAGAAGGCCCTGATCATGACAGAGTGAGTGAGAGTAACAGATTGTGATTGATGGGTGGCATGTCTGCTGAGACGTGGGTGGAAGAGACGGTAATGGCACAGACATCGCATCAGCAGATGGTTGGTGATATAGAGCCGCAGCCTTGCTCCAGATAGGTTGATTAGCCTGATAAGTAAAAAAATGTGTTGGATTTGGCACCTTGTCTGCAACTGGTTGATATTTCCTTCATATGCTCATTACTTATCTTTCAACATTCAGGTGTCTGCAGATGAGCCGTACTATGTCCTCAAGTGAAAGCCAGACTGTCAGTGCTGCACGACTGGGTGATGTCATCTTCCCCCTGTCTATTGACAAGTGAGTCATTTTTCTTGAATTAGAAGATTATTTGTCTTTCATAGAACCTAATTATATGGTACTTTTCAGACGAATATTGGATATGTTCAGTGGAAGTGTGAAATGTGATAATTGTTACTGGATATAAGATAAAGAGATCTTAGAGTCGAGTTAGAGTGCAAAGCAGTGGACTTTAACAAGAGAGATGAGGATCTGTGTTTTGTCCCAAATCTTGTTAATGTAGTTTTAGGCTTCTAGCTTGCAAAGAATATGGCTTTAGTAAAAGCTACATTAAAGGACATGTTCACAGTCACTTAAAGGTCCATATTTTACACTTTTCCTGTGTTTTATTTGAAGTGTTGAGAGACAGAGAGGAAATTCAGGGAGAGAGAGAGGGGATGACATGCAGCAAAGGGCCACGGGTCGGACTGAAACCCATGGCTGCTGCAGTTAGGACTAAGCCTATATGTGAAACGCTCTACCAGGTGAGCCACCGAGGCACCCTAAAAACATGTTTTAGAGACTTTTAAAAACGCCCCCCAAAACAATCCAATACCTGTTTGAATGTACGCTTCATGTAGCAGTGGCGCCGGCAGGACTATATTTCATAGAACGCACAAAACCGCCTATCTGCTGCCTTTTATGTTTCCCCACACAAGCACATATGTCTACCCATCAAGCAAGTGAGAGAGAGAGAGAGAGAGATTGATGTATTTGTATTTTACCACTAAAGTTATGACATGACACCCCCATAAAACTCTGATTAGCACCACATGCATTTCAAAGACCAACCAACAGGCCTGAAAAACAACAGCAGTTAAATAACAGACTACAATAAACTATTATATATTATAAGTGCAGTAAAATCCGACATTAAGCAACAGATTCCTTTAATAAGCATCATCATGAGAACAATTTCCTAACTACTAGAGACAGTGATAACAACAGACAACATCAAGACCAAACCAAGCTGCTGCAATAAACAATCAAAAAACCACAAGAGACAATAAAATTAAATAGTATTCTGATCTATTTTAATTTCATTCGGCATCTGAACGTTACATCAAACTCTTGCAGAACGGCATCCACATCAATTCCAATATCATGACAGATGTTCATCAGTGCTCCACATCTGCAGTGTCAACACTGAGCATCAAAGAACCAAACTCCTCCTTTATCACCTGCTCTCCTCTTCAGTCCAGATCCATAACGTTAATGAGTGGATGCAGCCAAAAACCATTCCATTTTCAAGATGTTTTGTTGTTGATGTTATGAAACAAACAAAATCATAAAAAAAAAAAAAATCAGTGCGTACAGGATTACAGCTGCCGGCGCCACTGTCATGTAGAATATTTTCAGAGGGTTATTTTCCCATGAAAACAGCACTTTCCTTTGGCACTACATTTTTCAACAACTGACCTGCAGTATTCCTACACACAAGCCTATGGAGCGCACTGTATTATGCCTCAGCCGCAGGTCAGCTGGCTAAATCAGAAAGCGCTGTAACACAGTGCACTCCGTAGGTGCGCTTGTGTGTAGGAATATGATAGTTCAGCGGTTGAAAAATTTAGTGCCAAAGGAAAATTCTGTTTTCACAGGAAGATAAACCGCTGAAAATATTCTACATGAATATTCTACATTTAAACAGATATTGGATTGTTTCGGTCGGCCTTTTTAAAAGTCTCTAAAACCGGCTGCTCTCGGTTGGCTTTAGTAACTGGGAGCGCACTGAACATAATCATTGTGGGTAAAGTAACGACTATTCATGAGCACCTCACACAACCCCACATCAAAATAACCTGAACTATTCCTTTAAGGCTCAGTCTCTGAATACAGGCTGTGTGCATTTCTCTGTGGACAGAGGCTTTGATACGTTCAAAGTATTAATATAGAACCTAGACCTGCTTTATAATCAAACCACACACGGACATCTACCTTTATACTATATGGGACCATTAAGTCTTAAATCTTAAAACAAAATTCACACAGCTACCTTTCTGCACGACAGTCCTGCCAAAGCCCACACTTAAACCACATAACATCTATGGAGAGACCTAAAGATGGTTCCCAAACACTTCCCACCCAGTCTGATGGAACTTGAGAGGATCCATCAGAAAGAAACTGCTCAAATCCAGGTGCCCAATAAAGTGTAATTGCTGCCAAAGGGGCTTCTGCAAAGCACAAAATTAAGTGTCTGAATACATTTTTTAAATAAGGGATTTCAGATTTCCATTTTTAATTAATTAGCAAAAATTTCTAAAACAATGTTTTCAATTTGTCTTTATCGGTTATTATATGCAGATTGATGAGCATAAATAGAAATTTCATCAATGTACAGTTAAAGTAAATCTACAACACAGTAAAACTGTGTTAAAAGTGAAGGTTTGAATACTTGCTGAAGTCATTGTAAGTGTCTGTGCAGCCCCTTGCAGCACAATTCAGTCAATCACATGTAACTCTAGTCAGCTGGCCCACAGAAAACTGTTGTAGTGTGACAGGCTGTCTGCCCCAAAGCTGTGACTGATTTATGATTGTTTTTCATTTTGGTACACATTTTGCACCTCCTCATGAAAACTAATGACTGTGCTTTGAATTTGGTTTTGAAAGGTCTGTGTCTGTTGGACAACACTGACATGTTGTTTTCGGTGTTGTAATTTTATCTTAATGTGACATGGGAAATTCATGTTCTTAAACACAAAAGGATAAATAACTTATTTAACATAAGTTTTTCATTTGATTATGAAATGTATCCACGCAAAGTAAAACCCATAACATGGCAATATATGAAGAGATTACTTAATTGTTTGTGTTGAGATTAAGTGGCAAAACCTCCGAGGCTGAAAACACAAAAGTACCAGAAACTATAGTTCCTCTAATGACCACTTGAGGCTGGCTATTAAAACAATATCCAGCTGCTGGTGGCACGGACGTATTTAATCTTATGTTTTTCTTCAAAAGCCAGACTTTCAGATTTGTGCTGTAGACGATGATCCACTTTGTTAATGGTGACAGCAGTTGCTCTCTTCTTTAAAAGAAGCACCAACTTCTGCCGACTAAACAAGCAAATACTTGGCAAAAAGCCAGTCAAACTGCAGTGGTTCCACAGGCAGCCACCTCCAGCTGACAAATGTGTGCCATCGCTGTCATCACCAAAGGCTTTGGACATGTTTGTTGTGGACATTGTGACTGTGGGGATCTCATCATATAGCGGCCTCTCAAGACGAGCACAATGAAAAACACCATTTTATAACTATTCTATCAGGCCACTGATGTTAAATTGTAGAATTTGACATCAGCCGGCGCTGCTGAATTTAAATAACAGCAGAAGCTGAGGATCTTTATCTCATGCACTAAGTATAATCAAGATTTATATTCATGTTTCACTTACTCAGGGTCACTAAAGACATTTTTTGTGCTGCCAGCAGGTGGAGCTTTCTTTTTTAAATCAAATAAATTGTTGCCTTTACTAGTTATTAAACAAAACTAAACAGGGTGAAAATGTCTTTCAGCCATTAGGCTGCTGGAACCAGCTTCCAGTGGCGATCAAATCTGCCCCAACCCTAACTGGCTTTTAAAAGACGCTAAAAACTTCTCTATTCTCCTCTGCCTTCATTTAATCTTTTAATCTTGCACTTTAAAGGTGTAGTGTGTAAGACCTGGCCAGAATTTTTGTTGAAAATGTTCAAAAAATGAACTAACACCATCAATAGTATGTGAAGGAGCCACAGTGAAAATGACCAAGACCTCCATCTATTGTATTTCAGAGATATCCACTGAAATGAGCATGCTAACCAACTAGCTGCGTCCCATACCGTGTTGTAATACCTAATACCTACACTAGATGCTGTGTGAGTCAGTGTAGAGTCTAGTCTGCCCTCAGTCCCACAAAGAACCGCTTCCTCCAGAGCTTGAAGTTACGCTACAGATCCTGACTAAAAAGAAAAGAAGCTTCCGACTAACAACACAGAAACGCAGAGATGGCTGAAGCTCCTAGAAAGCGATCTTTATCCCAGCAGTGGAGCAAGTAGCACGATCTTACACATTACACCTTTAATGAGATATTATCTATTTTATAGTTGTGTTTTTGTACTCTTTTATACCGTTTTCTTATCATGTTTTTTACTTCTATTTTTAGGCTTCTTTTATTTCTCTTAAGCACATTGAATGACCTGTGTACATGATAATGCTATACAAATAAATTTGCCTTGCCTTGTACATATCCAACCGCAAACTCCAGGGCTAAAAAAATGAAGCCAACACTGCAGTACCAAAAACTGCAGTTCCTCTAATGGCCACTTGAGTCTGGCTCCAACAGTGAGTCAATCCCCATAGACTCCCATGATCGCTCACCTGTTTACATTTTATTAAGGCTTAAAGTTCTGCATAATTGAGGGTGTGCTGTGTGCAGTGAAAGGTGGGTGAACGTATGGTTTCCACAAACCAACATACATCTAAGACTTGGTCTACATTAGTCTACATTTTTGGATTAGCTGGGGGCTAGGGGCGGAGTCAGACACTGCCAAGATAGCGACGGAGGAGCAGCTCATTCTGAGCTTCTAAACCACTCTTTAGAAACCTGTGGGTGACGTCACGGAGGCTACGTCCATCTTTGTTTAAAGTCTATGGTTGAGATAATACAGAATGGGGAAATAGAATTACAATATGAAGTAAATACATTTCATTTAATCATATTAAGTAAATATTAAGTGTAATAAAGTCAAAGCGCTTTAGGGAGGGAACATGAATGTATTTTTAGGAGACAGTAGGGTTGGGAAGTAACGTAGCACCATCTGTTAAGTTTGCAGTAAGAGTATCATGCTCTCAGTTGTAGTTTCTGCAGTTTAAAACTCTCCTCTGTGCCCCCGCTGGCATCACATCAAATCCTGCTGGAGCCTCCACTGCTGCCCTCTCCACCTCCCTGCCGCTACAGGAAAAAACAGCAGACTTCATATGCTCCTTTAAACAAATTTGTCAAAGGTGAGCAAGCAACATTAAAACTAAAATTGACCCTCTTTGTGCTGAATAGTGAGCAGCTTTATATAATACTGTGGCCAGAAAGCAGAAGGTATTTCATTAAGATGTTCTTATTTCCTAATACCTGCTGGCAACATGGTATCACCAGCTTCCCAATTTGCATATAAATGTATTCTATTTTATTGGTGTATTGTGAGGGGGATTTATTATGAGCAGTTCAGCATACAGACTTAAGCACATTCTGACTCTGTTATGGTATTGCTCTCATCAAAGATGGATCTTTATTATAAAGACCTCAACCAATAGAGCCCAAACACAGAGCCTGAATAAAAGATTAGGCGACTTGGTTTGATGGTGCTATAAGGCACTTCAAACATTCATCTGAGTCTGATGTAAACACAATGCTGCTTGTTCAAAGGATATCAGGGAAGGAGAAACCTGTTCGTGGAGCTGAATAATGCAAGATGCTGAGAATGATCACAGCCTGCACAAAACTCTAAACATATTGCAACGTGTACCGCTGGATCTGTGCCCTAAGATCAGCATGCCCTATTTTTTTGTTTTTAGTTTTATTACCTCTTGTAAAAGAAAAACAACGTGTAGTGGTTGAACCCTGTGTTGTTGAAAGTATCAGAAAGATAAGACATTGCAAGAATAGTACATGACCCGTACATGGCTCTTTCAACCTGTCTTTGTTTGGGTTCAGAGCTAACAAACTTGTGAGTTAAGTTTGCAACATACAGTACACCCTGAGTTCACCTTTAATATGTAAAACATGTTTTATTGAATATTTTATATTACATTAAGGCAGGAAATATCATGTCGCAAACTTAGCATTGTACAGGTTATCAGGTGAGCTGGCTAAAGAAAGGGACAGGTGAATTCTGGTAATCTAAAAAAAACAGGAAGTTGGGTCAAATAATCCGCTTTTGTAACCACTTTTCTTTAACCTCGATGGAAAATGTCAAAAGGCCGAGTGAAGATGTGAAGGAGAATTCAGACAACTGTGGTGTGGAGAAAATCCGACTGCACTTACATTAGACTTTTTTTTTTGTTATAACCCAACTTTATTTTTAACCAAGCGGCAACTTCCGAGGCAGAAATATGAAGCCAACACTGAAGTACTAAAAACTGCAGTTCTTTGAATGGCCACTTGAGTCAGGCTCCAAAAGTGAGTCAATCCCCATAGACTCCCATGGTAAAATATCCGACTTTACAGCAGAAATAAACATGTTTACAGTGTGCAGTAAAAATGGTTGGTTTTGGTCTTTATAGCTAATTTCCCCCTTGATGACAACTGTATGGGGGCTGAATTTTTATGTAACTCACTTATTTACATTTTATTAAAGTTTAAAGTTCTGCATAATTGAGGGCGAGCTGCTTTGAGTCACAGGTGGGTGAGCATATGCTTGCAACAAAAATCCACACTTGTCCCTCCCCATTTTTGGATTAGCTGGGAGCTACGGGCGGAGTCAGGCACTGCCAAGATGGCAACGGTGGTGCAGCTCACTCTGAGCTTCAAAGCTGCTCTTTAGAAACCTGTGGGTGACGATACGGAGGATACATCTATCGCTATTTATAATATATATTTATAAGACATGGACAAAAAATGCTACTTTCCTAACCACAAAAGCAAAACGAACAGGACTGAAATTTTGAAATAAGATAGTGTGAAAGAAATATACAAATAGAAAGAGTTGAGCCATTAAAATAAAAAAAACATTTGTGTGTAGCCTGGCAAAATTGAACAGCACAGGACACATAAATATCTTTTGGTGTCTTTATTCTGAACAGGAAAAAATGGTGTTCATTAAATAAGGAATCAAAAAAAAAAACTTAAAACAAATGAAATAAGTGCCGGTGTATATGCAGCTTTTAAAAAAATAAAATGAATACTACGTGAGGCCTCCTCTCTACACGCTGTCTCTTCTTTTCAGATTCATCTAGTCTGCTTCAGAAAGCTTCACTGTTATCAATAACCATGAACTTCTGGTGCTAAATCACCGTCCAGTGTGTTAGTACAAAATAGTGCAAAAATAACTCTAATAACTCAACTTTACATTCACAGGTCTTAAAATATTACAATGAATGTACAGGTCTTAATATACCAATTTGTAAAATTTGTTCAGGAACACAAACAGTGGCAACAGGGCACGACACCATTATATCTAGCAGCGACTGTGCTTTCAACATGCTCTGCACATCATATCTATTAACATCCAACGAATACAGACACAGCAGTGTATAATAGTTCACAAAATGCAGGCAATCATTACTTTTAAATGTCCATCGCTCGATATCTTGTGTCACCAGTTGCATTTTATGCAAAGTGACTCCTAACTGGATTTGAAAGAGAAGAAATCTGTAGTATATATGTAGTTTTAAGACCCAAAAACCATCTAACTGTAGTCTTTCTCAGGCTTCTCTCTGTAGATCTCGTAACAACAGGTCGGTGAGCCAATCAGAGGAGAGGAGGCTCTGAGCGTCTCTGAGTAGGTTAAATCTTTGTATGTGGTTGGCCATTCCTCTTTGAGCAACACACTTGCATTATATATATAAACACACACTATATATATATATATATATATATATATATATATATATTAAAGGTTATTTCTACACTCTGCTGTAAGAATGAATCGCTTGATAAATGGATAAATGTTATTGGCTGTTGTCTCTTTAGAGTATTTTTTTAGTGTAATGCTCACAAATGTGATGAATGTGGTCCCTGGACTTTGATCCACCGGTTTCTTTACTCTGTGTACAACTGCGACAAGTCTATTTAAAAACATTCAAAGAAGGCCTTGTCATGGTCTCAGCCTGGAGGCTCCAGGGTTTTGTTTTTTGGACTTTCTTGGTTTTTGGTTTTCTGGGTTTTGGGTTTCTGTTCTGGGTTTTGAGTGTTTCTGGTTTGGGTGTTTCTAGTGTCTAGTTTTGTCTTCCCTGTCTTGTGCTCTGTTTCCCCATGCACTTCCTGTTTTATTTTGATAGTCATGTCGCCCCAGTGTCTGAGTTCTAGTTTTGCTTCCTTTGGTTAATTCCCTGATGTGTCCCACCTGTGTCTGCTTCCCCACCTGTTCTCCATCACTAATCAGTTCCGTTCCTTTACAGTTTTTCTCTGTCGCTTTGGTACATTTCTCAGATCAGAATTGAAATTCTCAAAACTACTTGTTCAATCTTCACATCATTGTGTCACTTGTGCAAATCAAAAAAGCAGTTTCTCATTTCTTTGAACAATTTGCAAATGCTTTGGTTCATCATGCAAATGATTATGTACAATTCTCTGCTGTTTCCTACATTATCAATTGCTTATGTCATGTTGATCAAAATGTATTATAATGGGTCTCTGTTGAATAGTCTCACCCCCCACAACATTTAGGCATTAGTTCATTGCATAAGTCTTTACATGCAAAATGGTTGAACAAGTTGTCATAATATGTCAAACATATCTCTATACATTTCCATTAGACTTTTTTTTTTCTAAATCTGTCCTGAATAGGTAAATTGCTCCCAGGTGAATCTTGACTTTCTCTAACGAAGGGAAATGTGTGAAGCATTAGATCAACAAATGATCAACCAGTTTTCTGAAATAGCTCAAAGGTGCATCTCATGAACCAACTGGCAAGTGTGTGTATATGTATATATATATATTATCAATAACGATAAACTTCTGGTGCTAAATCACCGTCCAGTGTGTTAGTACAAAATAGTGCAAAAATAACTCTAATGGCTCATCCCTGTATAAAAAGAGCCCACAAATTTAGCATGAACAACTTTACGTTCACAGGTCTTAAAATATTACAATGAATGTATAGGTCTTAATATACCAACTTGTAGATTTGTTCAGGAACACAAACAGTGGCAACAGCATTATATCTAGCAGCGACTGTGCTTTCAACATGCTCTGCACATCAAATCTATTAACATCCATCAAATACAGACACATCCGTGTATAATACTTCACAAAATGCAGGCAATCATTACTTTTAAATGTCCATCGCTTGATATCTTGCGTCACCAGTTGCATCTTATGCAAGGTGACTCCTAACTGGATTTGAAAGAGAAGAAATCTGTATAAGCTCAGCCAATCTTGTAAGAATTTCCATAAATTCTGGATTGTGTCACAAACATAAAACAGGTGCTCTGATGTTTCTATATTTATGTGGGTCTGCCGTGGTGAAACTGCAATTGTGCGTTGAATTGTGGGATGGCTATTTCTCCTTTCCTTTCATAAAAGGTGGTCCAGTGTTTCCTATGCTAAATGAGATACGATAGGAATCACTGAAGCTCCTTTCCTTATCATTTGGAAAATTGGACCAGCTCTTATAATGGCTGCTGCTCAGATACTTCAGGTCATTTCACTCAGTTAGGAACCTTCCTAAGCAAAAAAGACTTTTCCACAACAGCCTTAGTTTTTGTGGTTAGTGGATTTGTCCCACTTATCAACATGGTGAGTAATGGAGCAGCGGCTGTGACATAGTTTGTGGAGGCAGTTAAGATACTTTAAAACCCTCAGCACCCAGTTTGATGCAGCTGCAATTTGCATCAAAAACCAAACTCTTTCTCAGAGCCATAACTCAGTCAAATATGAATACAGACATGATAAACATATTGTTAGGTTCAGTGTGTGTCATGCCCTCTGCCTCCTAGTCCTCTCCCTCTCTCTGTGCAGGTTGCTAATTGCTGATGCCGGTCGGCTGTGCTGGAGAGCCCAGGTGTCGCTGATTGCTGGTTGCTGCATCAGCCTACTTAAGCTCCCTGCGTCAGTCAGTACTGGATAGTAGACTCAGCTACAGAGTTAGTTCCTTCTCCAGCTCCTGGAAAACGTATTCTAGTTGTTTCCATTCAGTCTGCCGTAAGACCCATTCTACCCTGTTTCTCTTCTGCCCATAACTTATCCCACTTATCCAAATGAGAAAGATGAATTTACAAAAACAAACAAAACCATTCTGGGCACATTAAAGAGGTCAAGTTAACAGAACTAAACTCAGGCAGTGTTCACAAAGTAACATGACAAACAAACTGATCTAACAGAACTCAACTGACCTAACAAACAGACCTAAAAAAAGGGAACATTCAGTATTTACTGGCTGATCAGACCGGCTGCACATAAAATGAGTTTAAGATAAACATTAACCCCTTAACTAACAAATACGGTGTTCTCCTGCTGATAAGGGTGTCAGCTCAGAAAACCCTTATACTGTGTGTGTCATTTTAGAAAGCAATGACACGTGACCTCTTTTGTCATTTAGATTTAAGGACTGTTTGCTTGAAGACAGGGCCTCAAGATCAGGCATTAAAGCATTTCTCACCTTCAATGGACAGTATGTAACTTCTGCTGCCATGTGTGTCTCAAGCAAAACAATAACAATGTCGGGTGACGTCCTGGGACTGTGGGATCATGGGCGGCGTTGTGCCCACCACCCTTACCGTAAGCTTCTCCCAGTTTGGATTCCTTCAGTGTCAGTGGTTCAGGGAATCAAACAGACCTGGGGATTCTAACCATTAAAAACACTGAATGAAGCAGTTTGACATTTAAAGTCAGTGTTTGACCGACGCTGTACGGAGGACAGAGACTCAGGGAAGAGTTGGAGCTGAGATTGATGCTAACCTTTGTCCTGATTGTTTCTCTGATAACTAATGAACCAGATGTTCAGCAGGTTTTTACCAGCAGCCGAATTATCCACAGAGGTGTCCTCCTCTCCATAACAAACACACCAGGGGATTAAAACCAGTAGAAACACCCATGAAGCAGTTTCACTTAAAAATCAGAGATTCACCAACGCTCTTCAGCGACACAGGACAGGACGTCTCCAGCAGCTGGGAGCTGAGCTGTCTAACATTTACTCAGCTATTTTCTCTGATAACTTTAGATCCAGACATCCGATGACTAAAATCCTTCATCTGGTTCAAATATAGAGCTGAAAACCACCAAGGTGTAAAAAGTGTATGTGGCTTAAAATTTAAAAGGCAATGTTGAGCTTCCAGCAGAGAAACACAACACTGACACATGATGATAGAGGACATAATGTCATTGACATACGACCAAATAACTCCTACTGTTGATGATTGAAATCACAGATTTCTCTGGTTTGAGAACTGTTGGAAACATTTAGGATAATGTAAGAACACAACTCAACAACATTTAGAACATAAGTCTAGTCATTTTTTGACATTTTAATGTGGAAAGGTTACAGATTATAACTTCTAAATGCATTGTACGTCTGTAGCTTTTAGGCCTGTGAGAGTATGATGCTCAGTTGGTGTTGGTAACGAATTGAGATGAACTGTCTTGTCTTGTTTCATCCATCCATAAGAATTTCATGCATAAGAAGTCAATTCTCTTGCAACACTCACACACTGAGCTTTTTCTTTTCATCTCAATGCATTGAAGTTCTTAAAGCTCTCAATCAGCTAAACAGGTATTTGAAAGATGTGGGAAAGCCGGCGGAGAACATCTTTGTTTTATTTTGAGCATCGTCAGTTAGCGTTCAGAGCGCCGTCGGTGCAACATCTCCTCGCTCTGAAGAAGATGAAGGCGCCAAAAACTCCCAATGACAACTGCGAGGTTGTTGTGTTGTAGTGAAGCCGGAGCTCAAAGCATGCAGATCCTGACAGTGCTGATGAACAGCTACATGTTTTATCTTGAAGGGCAATCCGATGCATTTCAGGAGAGGCTCTTGAGTGCCTTAGATGGTAGAAATTAAGGAGAGCAGAAACTTTTATCTCAGTTTACGTCTGTCAGCTCTGTGAATGTGACTCCCTTGTTCCTGCTCTGCAGACACAACTGTTCCATTCCTGAACATTGTTATGTAATAAATAATGAAGGCATGTATGCTAGAGATGCTTCTAACTAACTGATATAATTGCGGTACACAGCATCAGACAGAAAATTTTCTTTAAATTTCAATCTGCTCTTTGGTTAAGAAAGAGATGGAAATCAAGTTAAACGCTCTATAATTCTAGATTTCAGTAAAGGATAAAAAGGGAAATTCTAAATAAAATTGTAAACTAAATTTTAATTCCCATATTTTTCCTGTGTTTTATTCGAAGTGTTGATCCATACGATGATATATTTGTGGTTTTAAGAACCAAAAACCATCTAACTGTAGTCTTTCTCAGGCTTCTCTCTGTAGATCTAGTAACAACAGGTCGGTGAGCCAATCAGAGGAGAGGAGGCTCTGAGCCTCTCTGAGTAGTTTAAATCTTTGTATGTGATTGGCCATTCCTCTTTGAGCATACATGTAATTAATCACGTTTACTAGATTAACTATTTTCAAAGGTTATTTCTACACTCTGCTGTAAGAATGAATCGCTTGATAAATGGCTCATGTTATTGGCTGTTGTCTCTTTAGAGTATTTTTTTAGTGTAATGCTCACAAATGTGATGAATGTGGTCCCTGGACTTTGATCCACTGGTTTCTTTACTCTGCGTACAACTGCGACAAGTCTATTTAAAACATTCAAAGAAGGCCTTGTCATGGTCTCAGCCTGGAGGCTCCAGGGTTTTGTTTTTTGGACTTTCTTGGTTTTTGGGTTTCTGTTCTGGGTGTTTCTGGTGTCTAGTTTTGTCTTCCCTGTCTTGTGCTCTGTTTCCCCATGCACTTCCTGTTTTATTTTGATAGTCATGTCGCCCCAGTGTCTGAGTTCTAGTTTTGCTTCCTTTGGTTAATTCCCTGATGTGTCCCACCTGTGTCTGCTTCCCCACCTGTTCTCCATCACTAATCAGTTCCGTTCCTTTAAGAAGCCCTCGTACTATCTTGTCCTTGTGGGATCATTGTTTGTTGGTAGTGAGGTTTAATGTGTGTTTCGGCGACTCATGTTTGGACTTTGGTTTGTTTTTGGAATAAATTCTTTGACACTGCTACCTTCTCCGCATTTGGGTCCACCCCTTACCCCTACTTACCTCAAACTCGTGACAGGCCTCTAACGCAGGAATTGAGGATATGAAATTTTTTTTATTAGTAATGAACCCGTACTAAACTGGACTTGAGGAACAACTTTGAGGAAGAAGAAATCCTCCAGCCAGTACGACCCTAGAAGCGTGTCCAGAAATAGCAACCCAGTGGTGGTAGGCATAGAAGGAATGGCGCTCCACAACTTTTTTCTCAAAGTGATTAAATAAATGATCCTCAATTCGCAGAATTCAGTTTAAATGTATAAACATTTTTAGGTGCTTGAAGATCTGATCATTACTAAAGTGTATGTCATGTAAAGAGCTAACACAAAGAAATCATATGGTCAGCGTTCTCATATTGACATTTAAGGTGTATTCTAGATAGACAGGCAGATAAACTTTATTGTCATTCAAGCTATACACCAAACAGTGCACGTTTGAATTACATTTTGTTGCATTGGCTTACAATAGTTACACTACTACACTGCAACAAAGCAGTACTAAACATTAAAATAACTACAAATAAAAATAATAAACAACCAAAAGGAAAAAAAACTGTAAAAATAATGTATATTGCACATAGGCCTAAAAAATATTGCACAGGTATAGTGTTCTTTTACATTAGAATATTGCACTTATGGATAATAAGTTAAAGTATCACAGCAGCAAACCGGTTGGTCCAGCATGAGTGCATGTGTGTATGTTGGTGGGTGGGGGATTATTTGGAGTTCAATGGTCTGATGGCTCGGGGAACGAAGCTATTGCAGAATCCGGCTGTTCTGCTCCGAATCCTGCAAAACCTCTTGCCAGAGGCAAGCAGGGAGAGCAATGCATGGTGGGGATGGGTGGGGTCTCTAATGATGTTGTGAGCCCTGGTTAGGCAGCGTTTGTGTGCAATGTCCTGGATGGGAGGAAGTGAAGTCCCGATCTTCTCCGTTGTCCACACCCATCTCTGCACAGACTTCCAGTCTGAGGCTTTGCAGTTTCCAAACCAGACAGAGAAATGAAATGATTGATTTCAAAACGTCAGTCACGCATTGAGTAATACGCAAGACAACATTCCACCTTAAAAGATGCCGGTAGCTGCTCAGTGAATGAAATGTTTTTAGTAAAGATGAAAAGACAGAAAACATCCTGTCAGTCATCATTCACGCTTGTGACAGTTTCTTTATCTGTGATGCTTTTACACATAAACATGACAAAATCAGCCTGTTACACTTGGATATTTTTAGCTACATTTTCATAGCTTAGCCTGTTAGCTTCACCTGACCTCTGCCTGCACTGCAGCTTCTCCTCTGAATGGAGGTTTCCAATGCGGCTTCATTTGCTCAACACAAGTAAGAATGAATGTAAACTTGTCACCATAGGAAAAGTGGTTACATGACCCTTTGAAACAAGGCGCACCTCAACCGTGCGCATGCACCATAGGTGCACTTCAGTACATAAACAAACAGCACTACTCCTCTGCACGTCAGAGACAACAACATGACAGATGAGGTCATAATGAAGTCAGTGGCAAGTCTACAGACAGATGTGTGGCTGCATTTCAGATTTAAAAACTATGAAGACAGTGAAGAGATGGACAAAAGCAAAGCTATGTGTAAGATGTGAAGAAGAAGCTGTGTGTACCTGTTTATACACAGTGTAGCTGGGGCACTGGGGTATAGATAGCAACGCACATTACACCTATTATTTCTTGAGATGCGTGTCTAAATTGTTGGTCATGTGAAATAGAGAGAGCATTAATCCAACTGCTTTGGGGTCCATTCATAATGTCATAATGTTTTTACTAATGCACCATGTTAGAGGAACAGCTTACAGCATTAGTTCTCATATGTTGTTATATAATCTGTTGTATATTTCAGCATACACATAAGCAAAATACCGTACTCCACAGATCAGGGTGCACATTTAAAAACAACAAAAGACACATACGTGACATAACATGGAAAAAGAGCAGCATTAAAAACAATTTATAAGAGCGGTTTAAGATAAAAAAAAAAAAAGAGTGCTGATGCAAGCAGGTGTCCTCAAAAAACAGGCTGGTCGCTCTTTCTCAGATACCCCTGAGTGATGACAGTAGACTGACAAATAAAAGCCAAACATCATCTCGACATTGGCACAGATCTATCTATCTATCTATCTATCTATCTATCTATCTATCTATCTATCTATCTATCTATCTATCTATCTATCTATCTATCTATCTATCTATCTATCTATCTATCTAGTGTGTTTGTTTAGGGGACGACAGCCACAGACGCAGCCACAACTCAGTGTTTTATTTACAGAGCTTCATGGAAATTTCAACATAATTATGATCCCAGTAGTGTGTGGTGTACCTACAGTATTTACAGTATGGACGCTGCTTATATCTGAAATAAACCAACCTTTAGATGAAATGTCTCTTGCGGAAGGAGACATATTCAGAAGTTCAGACATCACAAAGACAGACATTCTCATCATTTACTCTTCTTTGTGACTGCCTTCTCTCCTACTCTCTGAAAAACAACACATCTGTCACCTATCCAGTGTAATCGCATAACAAAACTGTTTTCTGTTGCCTCCATCTTGATGTTATTGATGTGTGGGAAAATTAGATTTTAATGGTTTGGCAGTGAATATAATCAAAAGCAATGCATCTGCAGTGATAACAAGTGTCTAGAAAACATGCCTGTGTATGTATATGTAGAGAAGAAATGGTGAGTTTCTTACATTGCTACAGCAGCAGCAGTATGATGTGCCTGGTGTTGGTCTTTGTATTCAGTGTTGTTTTTTGGTTTTCTTTTTTTGATATTTTGTTGACTAAATGACTGATTGACAGGGTAATCCATCGAATCAATTGATGGTGGAGATGGTTGCTAGTAGCGGGTCTAATGCTGTGTAAAAAGTATGTTTTACAGATTTTAATATACAGTGGCATTTGTAGGTGGAAAGAAACGAGGGGGCAACTATTTTGGACTGATGCGAGACCAGACCAGTTCACATTTATTATAATCAGACGAAGCAGAGGTGGTCAAGGTGTGCCATTTTCCGTTTGTATACACATGTCAGTTTGGGTGACTATGTTTGCACTGCTGAGCAAGTCCAATTTTACTTTGCTGTCTCCTGCTGCTTTCATGTTTGGTAATCCTCTCAGAAAGATGCTTGAGATCATGAAAGCCCACTCTTGACCAGGTACCGCCTCCTCCAAATAACACACATAGTAAGCAAAAAAAAAAAGTGTCTTCTCTGACAAGCTAGCAGTTAACCATTTTTTCCAATTATTTTTACCCTATTAGCTTAAATCGGTATCCAGCTGCTGGTGGCTCAGAGGCGTTTCATTTTAAAGATCATCTCATGACAGGTTTTACACTATGTAAAAAATCATCTGCTGTGATTAATATTTTTGATTAACATGGTTTCCCCACAAACAGTGAAAAAAAATAATCAAAATCTGGAGCTGAAGCACATCTACACTTCCTCATTGAGAAACCTGGATCAGACCACTGCTGCTCGCTCCAGGTGAAAGAGCAGAGATTATCAATACGGGACGCAATTTGTCCCATATTTACGTTCATGTTATGTCCTCAAAGTGCTGTCAATAATGTAATGTCAAGTAATAATTTTGCATAATCTTCCCGGGGTTTTAGGCCATGGTGGAAACACAGACAACAATGGGCCACAGGAACCTTTTAGTTCCTGAAGAAAAGTACCTAGAACTAAAAGTTCCATCTTTAGTTATATGACATGAAACCCTGTCTGTCTGAATCTCTTTTTATGAGAGTTTTTGTGTTCACTGCAGTTCAAGGTGGAAACACTCAGTCATGGTGTGGACTGATGTCTTGTATTATATAAAAACATCATAAGGATGTTAACAAGGTTAAAAATGTGGTGTTCATCAGAGGGAGACTTAAGTTTTTCTTCAAAAGCCAGACTTTCAGATTTGTGCTGTAGACGATGATCCACTTTGTTAATGGTGACAGCAGTTGCTCTCTTCTTTAAAAGAAGCACCAACTTCTGCCGACTAAACAAGCAAATACTTGGCAAAAAGCCAATCAAACTGCAGTGGTTCCACAGGCAGCCACCTCCAGCTGACAAATGTGTGCCATCGCTGTCATCACCAAAGGCTTTGGACATGTTTGTTGTTGACATTGTGACTGTGGGGATCTCATCATATAGCGGCCTCTCAAGACGAGCACAATGAAAAACACCATTTTATAACTATTCTATCAGGACACTGATGTTAAATTGTAGAATTTGACATCAGCTGGCACTGCTGAATTTAAATAACAGCAGAAGTTGAGGATCTTTATCTCATGCACTAGGTATAATCAAGATTTATATTCGTGTTTGAGTTCCTAAAGGCCTTTTTGTCTGCTTTCAGCAGTTGGAGCTTTTTGCAGCAAGCACTTGTTGCCTTTACTAGTATATATAGAACAGCAACCTCCAGGGCTGAAAAATGAAGCCAACACTAAAGTGAAAAAAAATCTGCAGTTACTCAAATGACCACTTGAGGCTGGCTCCAAAAGCGAATCAATCCCCATAGACTCTCGTGTTAAAATGTCAAACTTCACAGCAGAAATAAACATGTTTACAGCCTGTTACAGAAAAACAAAAATAACGTTGTGGTGTTTATTGCTATTTTCCTCTTCCATGCATGGAGGGGTGGGGTGGGGGGGTTTATAGAACTTTCCTGTTTACGTTTCATTAAGGCTTAAAGTTCTGCGGAATTGAAGGCGTTTCCGCTTTGAGTGACAGATGGGTGCTGTCACAGTCCACTAGCCGTCTGCTAGGTGTCACCTCAGCTAATTTTAGTCATGATACGTGAGCCCTCGGCCATGTCTGTTGTGTTTGTACCTTTTGGATAATTTTTCATGAAAATATCAGACATATATATTACAACTTAATTGACTAACAGAACATGTATTATTTTATTTATGTTAGCACTAATTTGCAGGTATCAGTGTCTGTGCTCACCATACCTGGGCTGTTAGCTTAGCTCATTTTTTTTTCTAACTAATTCACTAGCAAATGAATTAGCCTTGGGTTAGCTTTCGTGCATGAGGCCCAGCTGCCTAACTGTGCTAACTATGCAAACGGGAGTGTATGTTTGTCACAGTTATTAAACAGGCATGCACCAAAATCTCAGCTCCACACATGCTCTTCCTCTCCGCCCATTTCTGGATTAGCCGAGACGTAGGCGGAAGTTAAGCAATGCCAAGATGGCGACGGTGGAGCATCCATAATCCATGGACATCCATCTTCATACAGGCTATGGTGTATATGCAAAATACCTGGTTAATTACACTAATTTCATGTTCTGTAATTTCATTCAAATTATTTATGTGATTTGTCAACTACAGTTTTCTTTATTTATATTAACCTTTTTTATTATTATAATATTTTACTATTTCTTTTTCATTTATTTTTACAGTTACTGCTTTTCTTCTTTTCCTTTACCATCTGTTCACACCATGTATTTGGATTGCTGCAACTTTGCAATGTAAAGTCTTTAAGAGAAAGTAAAAATGTAAGGTATATCTAATTTCTGGCTGAGGAGCTAAAACTTGCAAAGTCATGGATGGTCCTTAAGGGTCATTCTCTGTTTGGTGCTGCTTAGCATGGTGTTGTCTAACTGTTGTCTCATGGGGGGAATGATATTCCTGGGCACAAGCCTTGGTCACAGATCAATACCAGAGACCAGTGAATCTTCTCGGATGAATCATCAGCAGCAGCATCAGCTCTCTGGGATGTATTACTTTGCTCAGCGCGGGCATCTGTGGCGCTGATGAACAGGACAGACACACAACAACTGGTCTTATGGGTCATCAGGCGCCGGAGGTAAAGGCCAGCTGTGGGTGCAAGGCGATAACCTCCCTCTCTGCAAAACACGGGGGCCATATTTAAACTTGTCTTGATCCCTCCTGTTTGATGTTTCACTGTGGTGCAAATTACACGGGTGGGTATTGATAGGTGATTTGTCAAGCTGCCATGTGGGGATTGGTTTTGTATTCCAGTGGGAGCACTCTGTAACTTCCCAGGATCTGAGCACTCACAGTGCCACAAAGGGTTGCGGTGCACCCGTCAAAGTGTCAGCCCAGTTTTTTGAGTCGTTGCACGGGTGTCACCAAAGCCTGAAAAAAAATTCACAGTGGAATGAAAAATATAGCAGAGAGAGGTTTGCAGTTGAACCCAGTGCAGATGATGCCTTGAGTTTCTCTGCATAGTTTTCAAAAGTAAGCAAGAGTAACACCTAATTACTGTTCTGTTCTAAATAAATGATAATATTAATTTATACATTCAGCAGACATGGAGTAGCAATTGTTTTTCCAACACATTTGACAGGTAACATCCTGAAAAGGTGATAAATCAGACGCTGAATGCTAAAGCTGATGCCATTAATACCATTACTACTTTTAAAACTGCTTAAGCTACTCTGGAATTTAACTGTTGCCACACAATTATCATTCCTACAATAATAAGAAGAATGCTGTCATCATCATCATGTTCTGTTGCAGTCCTCACAACATTCCAAATCTCCGCAGTCTATCAAGCTCTTGCTCTCTGACAGATCAATGGGAATGTGAGTGCGTGAAATTCAAGTACAGTTTTACCATTGCCCTGAGTGGTCTGTGATAAAAGAGGGCAAAGCCAGACAGTGATGGATATAGATTTTGAAAAGGATTTTTATCTCAAAGCCACTTCATGTCTCATTGCATATATGACATGCAAAAGACAAGTAGATGTTTCAATTGAAAGCAGATGTGTCTGATCAGGGTAAATATTGCTTGGAGAGGAAATCTTTAAGGTGTTCGACACTTTAGGTGAGAGGACTTCACGCTTTCTGCCAAGAAATATCACCATATGGAAATTCCAAGAGGACCTAAGAAGAATTTCTGATTCGGCTTAGCCAATTAAAATGCCCTGTTGAATGCATGTAACTGCAGATTAAACACAGGTGAGTGTTACAAATCACAGAATCATAGAGTAGGGGGTACATTATTACACTGAAATTGAAAGAGGGACTGTATATAATCTGTTTAGCTAGTATATAACAGCAACAACAACAACAACCTTGAATTATCTTTACGAATAACCATTTGGAAAACTGTAACAATGCAAGTGTTAAAACTAAAACCAACGAGCGTCACAGCCCACTGGAAATGTCAAAGTTTGAGTGTGCTCGCTTCAAATGCTCCATTATATTCCCTTTTCATGGAGGTGCTCTCACTACAGAATAAACACGCAAGGCTATTGGACCAAAAGGCCCAAACACATACTTCTCAGTCCACCCACTGTTAAATTGCCTGTTTTCATTGTCAGTTTGACTTTTTTTTTTTTTTTTTTTTTTTTTTTTTTAGAGCGCAGCTTTCAGGTTGCTTTGGTAGGAAACCCAGCCATCCACAGCGACTGGGAGTCCACAAGCTTGTCTGTGCTGTTTGTGATGACTTTGTAGGTCACATGCGCACCGCAACAAGCCTTACAATTCAAATATGTACACTTATGAGAAAATGTGTGAAAATATGTTCCGTGTTACGTTCCTTAAAAGCACATATACTATCACATAGAAGCATGGTGTGATGAACTGATTACAATAGTCACAGCCTTTAATGATGTGTTCATGCAATGCTATCACCAGAAAAAGAATATTGGGCAATTCTGAAAAATGCTGCAGTAACATTTCTATGCATGGATTAACAGTGTTGAAAGGTTGTGTTATGGTTAAAGGGAAAAAAAAGAAAAGAAAAACAAGCATTAATTGGTATTCTGCAATAGGACTCAACAAGCAGAAGCAGAATCATCCAATAGCAAAATCATTCCTAAGGCAGGTTCATGTGCTGGTAAAAACTCCAACAAATAAACAAACATTTCTGAGTCAAATGCAGAAAAGAAAAACGGTTCACATTCTAAAAGCCTCTTCTTGCTAACTGTGTTAAACCTGCAACTTCTCTCTGGCCATCATGTTGTAACTCAACCTTGTCATATTATCAACTTTTGTTGATATAGCAAACTGCATTGTTTAAATAAGCAAACTTAAGGGGCAACATTAGCATTGATTTGTAACTGTGTTTCTGCAGCCACCTGATGAATCTTAGTCCAATATTCACTTTCTAAAGGACTCATATTGTATAAAGGTAGATGTCCATGTGTTTTTCATTATAAAACAGGTCCAGGTTCTATATTAATATCATGAAAGTATCAAAGTGCTCGGTCCACAGAGAAATGCACACAGCCTGTATTCAGACACTGAGCCTTAAAAAGAGACGTCAGGACTTCTGTAACTTTGTGATGTCACCTCCCTCAGCCATGCCTCAAACCCCTCCCACTTGGACCCACCGTCCAACTGTGCAGGATTTTGTTTCTCTGAGTGTTTACCTGTAATCTGCTGTATTTTTATTTGATCACTCAGAAAACAGTGAGCCAATCAGAAGAGAGGCTCAGAGCCTCCTCTCTTCTGTGTAACTAGAGCTCCAGAGAGAAGCCTTAGAGAGGAGATGTAAAACTACACTGAGATGGTTTTTGGTTCTTAAAACCCACAAATGGGTCAAAAATGCAACAACAAACGGATCTTCTTATGGATCACTTCAAATAAAGCACAGGAGAAGAGGAAAATATGGACCTTTAAAGAAAACGCAGGAGGTTTCTTGAGTTGATTAAGAGTAGCCTGTGTCCTAGAGAAAAACATTACATAAAGAGGCTTGCTCATACGGTACAATGTTTATCATCTATCCACTGTTCATAAAAACATTAATTAGCAGCTTCCTTTTCCGTAGCTGAATCTTAAATCTAGTGAAAGTCGGCAGTTAAGATCTGCAGTACTGTGCTTTGAAATAAAAATATCACCTCAATACTTAAGCTCTGTTATCTATTGTCTATCTACCTTGAGTTTCCTGTTCTGTGTTTAGTGCTGAATCTCTCTTACTCTCACATATAACTGGTTAAATGGATGGTGTGATGTCATGTTGAGATGTTTCCAGCAGCTGCAGGAAAAACATTTTCAGCTGTATAAAGTTTCGCCAGTAATCACCAGGTTCTGTTTTTTTAATCTCTCAGTATCAAACCTCAGAACGAAAAGAGGGATTCAGTAGTAATTAAGGAAAAAAATATTTTTTTAAACCAGAGGTAAAACTTTCTTTTTCTCTAAACTTGGCGAAGTAAACCATAAACACCTCGTCCTTCATAAACCACATATTAAAGGTGCACTATGCATTCTTGCATGATGTCACTTCTGTTGACATTTGAAGCAAATACCAAACAAAACAGAGCAAGCTCGCCCCTCCCCCCCATGTTTCTGTAAGTGTCATGAACGCGCATCGAAATTGAAAGTGGATCTGTGTTACATCGGTTCTTGTTGGTGATTGGCAGGAACGGGGTTGGTTACGTTTTGGGGCACAGCCTGTGCCCCTAGTGTTTGTTTGCCGTTTGTGACGCCTGTGTTGTCTCCAGAGACTGTGTATACAATAGATGTATGTGTTTCTATTCATATATCGACTTTGAGTGAAAACAAGTCCATGACCTCTCTCATTGACTGAAATTACATTTATTTTATTATTATTATTACTTTTGCCAAAATGTGTTGAAGGAAATGTAATTTCTTCTAGGATTACATTCATTAGCAACCTGTCTTCCAGTAAAGGATGTGCTAAGGTACTTTACCATACAGAAGTCATAAGAGTAGGTACTCATATATAAGAGTGTATTACCTGTTGTAGATTCACTCTCAGTTTGGAGAAACTGAAGCTGAGTGATGTGCAGCTGTGGACGGGGTCAGCAGAAACAACAGCCCTTTCCTTTAGAACTACAGTTTTTCAACCGCTGAAATACCGTCAACACACATGCACACTCGTGCTGAGCTCTATCTGACTCAAACAGCTGATCTGCAGCATAATGCTGCTTTCAGACAGAACGCGCCTTGCGCAGTGCTCGCCGCTGGGTTCAGCGCACTGTCCAATGATGTCACTGAGGACACAGGAAAAATGGGCGGAGTTTTTCACAACTTCTAGCCGGACCATAGACCGTATATGAGCAGGATACATCCACACTGCAGGAAGCCTCCGGTGTGTTCTGCTGCTGAAAGATGTATCATTCCTGTGTTCAAAAGTGCGTACCTGTCATGGTTTGCTATGGCAGACACTTTTTGTTAGTTTTGTTTTGGACTTTCTCACTTCCTGTTTTATTTTGTAATAAGGTTTTCTTGTGTGTCTCAGTGTTTTGCTTCCTGTCTTGTTTGTGTGGTGATTGGCTGCCCCGCCCTAATGTGTTTCACCTGTGTTCAATCACCCTTGCCTCCCTTGTCTATATAGTCTTTGTGCTCCCCTTTGTCTGTGTTGGTTCGTCTGTTTAGTTAAGGGTTTGTTCACGTCGTCTGTTCATGTCTATTATTTTGGTTAATAAAGCTGTCTGCACCGTTCCCCAAGATTTGGCTGCATTTGGGTCCTACTTACCTCAAAACCCTGACAGTACCTACCACAAGTTACAGACTGTTAAAACCACGGATTGTATATCTTAAAACACACCAGACATGCCTACCTGGGTAGAAATCTGTCACCAAGAGAGGGCTTTCCTGCCAATGTCCTGTATCATATATTTCAGGTTATTATGAGACAAAAAGGATCCATTTCTCCTCCATTTTCGTTTTGTGCTGTATTTCAATTGCTGTGTTTTATCCGGCTGCGCAGTCAACCAAGCTCGCTGCGCCGAGCAAAATCGTCATGGAGCAGCGCAAGCCATTAGAAATAATGGGTTTCAGACTGCAGTGGTGCCGTTGCTGCATTTTCTCTGAAAGCAGCATAATACAATATGTGCGCTGTAGGTGCACTTGTGTTTTCGGCAGGCGCATCCATCCGAACCTACTACAGGTAATACACGGGCTATAAGTACCTCCCAATCCCACGTCAAATAGGCCAAAGTGTAAAGACTTTGGTTAGGTAGGGCTGTCCTCACAAAAAACCTCATTAGTCATTTCAGCAAATTCCGCAAAATTACATTTGTTACACCACATTTGTTTCATTTGTTTTAGCAACAAAGTAACGTAGTGTCCGTAGGATTTACAACTTTTCCTTCAGGAGCTAAGCACAAACAAACAAGGAACTAGTGTGACATTGCTATCAAACCTAAGAGTCAGTAGATGACTTCCTCGTAGGCCTCAATTATACTCACTTGTGGATGTAAACATAGACAGCTGTGGACACTGCGGGCACTAAGTTGTTCTTAGACTTCTTTCTAGTTCACGCAGTCTGCTTTGAGGAGCCCATGGACAGTTGGTGTCTTTGTAGTAGTGGTCATGCACACTTGTCCGCAGCAGCCTTCACAGTCACAACAAATTGGATGTCTGCACAGAGTCTCGCGTAAACCCTGTGATGATGAAATATGCATTACCATAGTGAACCCCTGCGTAGTCGTGGATGCGTTAAGTATGACACTAGCTTCGGGAGACACCTTCCGTCCTGTTACTTAGGGTGTCCAATCAAAAGACACCCATGTGAGTAGTTCTGGAGGGCAGTGACAAATTATGTTTTTGGTCATTTAATTTGGAGTAAAAAAGATCATGTCTTCATTTAAGTTAATATATCGTGTCTTGTGCTTAAAGTCAGTGGTGTCCATTTCTTTACTTAACCAAGGCAATTAATATTTCCTGGAAAGAAATAAGAAAAACTCTTGAAAGTAATCTTTATAATATATATATAATACCTTCTATACATATATAATATCTGCTAACCTGTGCAGACACGTTAATTTCAGATACCTGAAATTCACCACGCTTCATTGTAAATGTGCTGCTGCTGCTGCAGAAGGAGCCAGATGTTTTAAAGTGGCTGGCTGAGGCTGAAATAGCAGATAAGAAAAAAGGGACCCACATAGAGTGAACAAAAACAAAAACATCTTGATTTCTGATTTTGCTTCTCAGCTCCAGAAAAGCAGAACTGCACTGCTGCCTCTTTACTCGCTCTTCAAATGTCAAGTCACTGCTAAAAATCACCCAGAGGTTTCTGCTCACTGACTTTGCACTGGTGTGCACAGTGCTACTAAGATGATTTAAAATATAAAATCTGCCATGACAGTGTTATTGCTCCCGTGTTCCTTTCTACCTAGCGAGTAAGCTGCACTAGATCAGACAGAAACTGCATTAGCTGACTTGTCTCTTGGCAATGTCACCAGCCTTTTATGCTACATTTATGTGATGCTGAATTCACAGTAAATGTACCAGCAACTGGGAAAAACCTTCTTGCGAGAACATTTTTGTAGGTGCCAGCTCTTCCTCTACCAAGACTTCCAGAAATGCATCAACACAGGTTCTACATGTAGTGTTGACCAATGTTATTCAAATGTGGTGTGACTAAACCAGGGTAGCATGCGGTTATCAGGCTGAAATGATGTTGCTATGTAGCCACAGTTCAATGAAAGAAAAGACGAAGCAGATCTCCATCTCATGCTGGGTCGTCATCACTCGGAAGAACGGACAAACAACATCAAAAGACAACAAAAGCACTGAAATATTTGGTCTGCTGCATTTGCACGTGCCACCATGGCAACACATCCAAATCTTAAACCCAGCTGTCAGTGGTCAAGTTGCATTGTGGGTAATGTAGGCGCAAGGCTGTTTTATTTCAACTCTAAAAGGAAAGAAAAAAATGAAATGAATGTTCAGACTCGGGGCCTTTCTGTGTTGAGTTTGGATGTTCTCCCAGGGCCTGGTTGGCTTTCGTCTGAGTACTCAGGCCTCCTCCCACAGTCCAAAGACATGCACATTAGGTTAACTGGCAACTCTGAATTGTCCGTAGGTGTTAACGTGAATGGTCGTTTATCTCTATATGTCAGCCCTGTGATAGACTGGCAACCTGTCCAGAGTGTACCCCACCCTCCCCTGATGTCAGCAGGGGTTGGCTCCAGTCCTCCTGCAACTCTAACAGGATAAGCAGTATGGATAATGAATCCCTATGATTATGTCACATTAAATGCCACGGGTTCTGTCGGCCATGTGGTCTTTAAACAGTCGTTAATCTCATCCAAAATCACGTCAACATTTCTTTATCATACATCTAAGAAGACATTTGATTCTGAATGAGTTCATACAAAAACCCTTCTTCGTGATCCAGTTAGCTGTGAATATACTATTTCTGTTCTTCTTGAGAACGGTTCCAAAATTATTTAAGCCAGCTTTGAAAAACTGATACAGTACAAATGTCTGAATTCATCGAGTCCTTGCTCTGCCCATTTCATCTGGGACGCATTGGGATGTGATTTGTGCAAGTGACGTCACCCCTTGGTTTGTGAACTGCCGTTTTGAAGCCTCAAGTTTGGTTTAATGGACGTCGCCATCTTCGATTTTTGGAGCCAGAAGAAACCATATTTGGATGAGAGGGTGGAAATGGGGGGATGTCACAGCAGCAAACATCTATTACGAGTCTCGTTGTGCTCCAGGTTGCAGTTCTTGTTGGTCCGTTCTAGCTGTTTCCTACTGAACACCATTTTGATGTTAAATCGGTCAATACTGTGACTGTGCTAGAGTTGATCCATCACTTAATTCGAATTTAATATTCATAAATTCTGTTCTTAAAAATGTTATTACTATCATCTATCAACAACAGCAGAAATTAAGTTAAAGTATATCTGTATATCAGCATCCCTCCAGTCTGTTAGTGCCAAAGAAACGGGCCATAATTACAGTGAATGGAAAACACATTAAAACGAAATAACTAACAGCAAAACTGTCAGTGCAAAACTCCTCCTCCACTGACAAATATTGAGAAAATAACTGAAATTTAACACAAATGATTCTAAACGACGCGCAATACATACTCATACTCATGCTGTCCTTTATACTCCTGATCTGTTGAGAGTTTTTCCACACCTAACCTGAAAGTGTCAAAGAATCTTCTCTGTTAATCCACTAACTCATTACTAATGCACAACTAAACCTCAAACACAGCCCGAGAGCCTTATAGCAGCTGCTTAATTCGTCTCCACATCACACTCCACCTCATCCATTTGAGGTGCGATGACAGATACTCCCTTGTTATTTTGCATTGATTGCTGTTGTAGCAATTCAAACAGTCACTCAGCTTTACCTTTACTCTGTCCTCAATGTAATGTTGCTGCCATGCAGTTCACATTTAATTAACCTGCTCACCTCCCGACATAAATCAATATGGAGATCGGGAAATTCAGAAGCATTTGATGAAGCCATACAGAAATCATTCCCCGACAACTTCAGTTTACAGATGGTTTATGTAGAGCAGGCTGGTTCAGAGCAGAGCTGGGGCGTCATTAGGACTGAACCGATTGATTTCCACCTCAATTTTCCCATGTGACTTTCAAATTACTGAGGCAGGTTTCAACATTCCATGGACTTGTTTGCTTGCAAATATGAAGCTGTCAAAAGGTGCTCATGGCTAGTTGGGGGTCCAATGGAAAAGCATGTTCTGTGGGCACCTTGCTAGGCCTCAGGGTCTCACATTAATATTTGCATGTTGTGTTGCAAGCCATGTATGTTCTGCAACGGTGGCACCTTTAGGTCCAAGATTATTCTGATTAAATATGACCTGGATTCTGTACATAATTCTAAAAAGAAATTCCACCAATCAAGATCAGACAGACGATTAGACAAGTTTCAAATAAAACCATCAGGTTAGCTAAACTTTTAGTAAGAGACAATGAAGACAGACTGTGAAATAAGAATCCAATGGTAGCCTACTGTAAACGTCCGTCCATCCATCCATCCTGCTAACAGATTCGTGAGGTTGTACTTAGACAGAGATGCTTTGAGTTATTTTTTTGGGTCTGTCAACTTAGTTCAAGATTGAATATTGAGAGATATAAACATGAACTCTCTGTGAACGGAACTTTAAGCTGGCTCAAGAGTAACCTTCTTTAGACTGTGGCATGGACAGTCAAACACCCCCCAGTTGCCTGGCAGAAACAGCTGATGTCCCTGTATTTGAGAGTGCTGGTGGCAACACTGATGCCCGCTTCCATACACATGGTGCCTTTCATGTTGAACAGGGGCACTTAGCTTAAACCTTCATCCTTCTTCTCAACTTCCTCCTCACCCAATAATAGAGTTTCACCTTGCTTGTATCCTTCAGCAGATGGAAAAAAAGCTCTGTGCATCAGGGGTATCTTGATCCCATGACGAACTAATGTGTAAGCTGTTGTCTTTAGTGCAGCCCCCACTCCATCTGGTGCACCCTTTCTGTGGCTTGCCTCAAAGAAGTTCCATGTCACTGCCAAGAAACCCCTCTGGTGTAGATATGATGTATAAGTTTGATCAGGTCCATCATTAAAAGTGAAGGTTTTGGACATCTGTGTGGTTCTTTAGTAGGAATTGATGAATAGGGTTCCACATGAACCAATATAGCTGGTGGGTCATGCCCCCAAAGCGGACTGACTGAATTTCATTTACCAGCATAGTTTTCGCTGAAATCAATCAAAGTCTTTGGCGGTGAGGCTGTCTCTGAGATTCTTATACGCATTGTATTGCCTGCAAATACATTGTGTCTCCTGAAGTTACAGAGCCTGTCCTGGAATTTTGGCACGGGCTCATCCTCCTGTATTGGGATATCTTTTTCAATGGTAACTGTACTTACTCTTGTCTCTTCACCTTTCATTGAAATGCCCACCTTTCTCTGGCACCACTGGGTTAGAGTTACTACTTGAAGACCTGTTTAAAGGATAGGTAGACCATTTGTCCGTTCCAAACCATCATACATAATGTCTTGGAGGTGATGCAGACAGCGTTGTTGGACATTTCCTCTCTCTGACTTTCTGGGGCTCAAAATGCCAACCCTGTATAATTTGTCAGCCATGACTGCAAGTTTAAATGGGTCTTTCATTGGCATATCTGTCTCTCTCAATTGGTCGAACCATCCAGAATGGTCTCTTATGGCAGAATAAAGCATAAGTCATTTGTTGGTGTTCTGATACTTATCTCTTGTGGAGGCTGAGCAGTGGCCTCATCTGTGTTTCAACCTTCCTCAGAATCTGTTCCTCTTACTTGTAGTCAGTCTGCTCAGAGGCACACCGTCATGAGAGGCAAACCATGCAAATGTGTGGAGCCCCCAAAAGGATTTTGGGAATAGGCTTTACGTGGGCGACCAGCACAGGTAGATAGATCTCACCCCCCCCCCCCCCCAGAGTTCAGGATCTCCACAGAGTCTGCTGGCATCATCCCTGTGTTTCAGTGCACACACAACCGCAAAGTGACATTTCAGGGCTTTTCTTTTTGGCTTTTCCTTTTCTTTTTTGTTTTAACTTCTTTTCAGTCCAGATGTGCATGCTGTAGTCATATACCATTGTTTCCATCTTATCTTTCAGTTTCTCTCTGTCCCCTTGTTTCATTTGTGCATCTCTCCGACATTATCTTCTCCCTTTGCTCCAGCTCTGTCACTGTAAGTCCAAAAGTATGACAGTTGAATAATATAAATGTTCTAGTTTGAGCACAATTAGCAAAGGTGACATTTAATAGCGGCTACAGCTAAAAAAAAGTTTGAGTTTGTTTTAAAAAAACATCTGCTGCTAACCTACCTACCTACCTACCTACCTACCATGTTAACACCAAATTTCCCAGCACTGTACATACTTGTTTGTGGTTTAAGTGGAACCTGGTATTTACTGGTGCCAGTGAAAATGAGACCTTCTTTCACCCTATCAGACATGCTAATGCCTAATGCTAGCTGGCACCTTTTAGCAGTAAATAGAACCATATTACAATTTTAAATTATCTAACCCTTTACAACATCAGGTAAAATGTAAAGACAGCAAGATAATGGAACTGGTTCAGTGTTTTTTTTTTTATGTGATGTTGTCATCATCATCACATAAAAGGTTTATTCATGTAGCACTTTTCACAGACACCAGTCACAAAGTGCTTCACAATCAAATGAATAAAAATGAAATTACTGAATGAAAATCAAAATACTTCAAACAACAGCAAAAGTAAAAACACTAGATAAAATATACAAGAGGAAAAAAGTATAAAATACCACATTACCAAAAGGCCTAAAAAGAAGTTGAATCCATCACAGTATAAAAAGTACTTCATGTAAAATACGTGTCCCAAAACCCCCTAAAATGGTTGTTCCTCAGTCCTCATTTAATGAAAAATATCAGGCGTGAAAGTTGGCAGTTTGCACATTGAGACAATGTTGATTAAATGTCTTTAAATGTTGAAAACCTGGCCTTCATATAATGTTGATTGAATCGTATATTTACATTTACATTTACTCCTTTGGCAGAGGCTTTATCCAAAACGACTCACAAGTGAAAGGCATCACTAAGCTTCAGTGCTGTAGGAAACCTTAGTGTAAATATTCAGTACTACATCTATTTAATAGGTGGAAGGAGTGCATAGTGCATAGTAAGTGCTAGTTAGACATGTCAACACAGATGCATCCCAGAAGTGGCTAGTCCATCCGCTGTGTGTCGTTAGACACGCTGTAGTCTCTGACTTTGCGCACTGCCAGTCCATGTTTTGCTGGACTCTGGCCGCTACCCACCATATAGCAACCTTTCTGACCATAACTCAATGTTGAATTGGCTATCTGATGGCACTCAGACTATAATTTGCCCTCAGTAACACACTCTGGGTCCCCATTCAGTCCCCAGTGGTTGCTAGAAATCTTGATTGCTGTGTCAGTTGACCCCAGAACTGAAAGCCATTTAGCATTTGAAACAGACTGGACCCAATATAAATTAATAAAAACATGAAATACTCTGACGTCATAAGTCAGCAAATCCATTAGTGAAGGTTTTAGGCTTAGTGAAGTAAACCAGCGCTTTGAAGCTCAGTGAAATATTAATCATGATTAAAATCTGTCAGAGGTCACATGGTTTCTTTAACATCTGGTGATGGCACAGCTCTAAGGTTTGAGAAGTTTTTATAACCTGAGATGTAACCTAGTCCACATTCACAGGTTTAGGCTTCTTGCTTGCTTCCATATGAGCCATGATGTAGACATGTGCATTTCTCAACCTCTTCCGCATTAGGGAGGAAAACATGCTTTGACAACTGTAAAATAAGTAGGTACACTTACTCTCATGCCCAGTTCATTAGAAAACAACACCATAATAATGCAACCCCTCACTGTATTTCCATCTTCATTCTGAAAACTGTTAGTGTCGGACAGTTCTTCACATTATAAGCCAACAGATACATGAAATGTCTGGACCAGTGACAGTGGATGATTCTGCCAAGACAAGAAGTGCATTTGATTTTCACAGTGGTGGATATATTTAACAAAGCCAGCAGGGGTGACTGTGTATGTTTGGAAGATTTTTGATGTGACTGAGAGACACTGTTAATACTGTGTCTGACAGTGTAAACGCAGAACTCTTGTGTCAATTACACTGAAAAAAAAAACTGTATTTTTAAGTGTGAAATATACAGTAGTGCTGCTGTTAAGAAGCCTATTGAAGCTCATGGTGGCACAGTGTAAACCAACTCATTATTCTTCATTATGGTTCTTCACTTTGAATGTTGTTGACTTACCGTACCAACACAGTCCCAGTCCCAAGTCGTCACATATGGACATTTGGTGAGGACCCCTTTAGCTTCATATTTCAACATTGATGGTGCAGCATGAATGAAGTGATTCATTCATTTATGCAGCGAATTCACCAGGAGGTGGTTGCGTTACATGACTGACACACCAGAGACCAGGGTTCACATCCAGAGTCAGTCTCTTTGGTTAAGGTTAGTGAAGGAGTCTGGTTTTGGTTAAATATAAATGAACATGTGTCTGAACTCATTAGCCGCGTTTCTACCGCAGGAACTTTCCCCAGGAACCAGGAACCTTTTGAGGAACTATGCGTGTTTCCACTGCAGGAACCAGGGTCTAAATTTATTTCCGGGGTAACCCCCCAAAAGGTACCAGGTCAGGGGGGTAGTACTTTACAAAGGTTCAGGAACTTTGGTGGGTGTGGTCTCCAGTGCTGAACATTTATGACTGGTCGAGTCCGCGCTGCATTTTATTTCACCCACAATGTTTAAAAGTCTGCAGGGAATGATCGACCACAAAAAACTGAAACAAGAATTCAAAAAAAAAAAGGACCACAACAACCGGAGTGGCTAGGGTTGCCACCCGTCACGTATAATATGGGATCATCACGTATTTATAAATAAAATGCTGCGTCCTGTATTGAATATACCGGACGCAATTTGTCCCGTATTTTTGTTCATGTTATGTCCTCAAAGTGCTGTGATTAATGTAATGTCAAGTAATAATTTTGCATAATCTTCCTGGGACTTTAGACAACAATGGACCACAGGAACCTTTTAGTTCCTGAAGTACCTGGAACTTTTATATTTTAAACATCAGTCATTGTTGTGTCACAAGCAAGTATAATGTGAACCAGACCACAATCTTTCCCCAAAGCATTAAAAAGTTTACGCTGTTAACGCTGTAGTCACTATAGGCGGTACTGCAAGGTTGGATAATTCATTGTCTATGAACATTTTACTGTTACATTTAGTATCAACGTATTTGCGATGTAATCAAAGTGCAGCTGTGCTTCATAAGATATGTACTTGCTCTTGCAGTTCTATTGTATACAAACCTAGTCAGACAGTGGACTACCCTGCATGTTGAAGAATGACATTAAAGGGGTCCTGAGCAAGGCCTTGGGAGTGAGAACGTGGGGACCATACCCAACTACAGCATGTTGTGACAATGTAGACTGTAGATTACAAAGAGTTTACCCTATAATATTTATCTTTGAGCTCATGACCGATATAGTTGCATGGAACCGGCAAGGGAGTGCAAGGGCCAATGATATTTGATCATGAATGGCATTTTCAATCTTATGATTTGGTATGGTATGTTTAAATGAACAGATTGCATTGTACTACAAAACTAGAGCATTTATTGTAGATGAAATGTTAAACTGCCTGTGATATTTTCTGATTTCTTAACTTGCCGGCAGAGTGGAGTGGTTCAACTGTACGGAAGACAGAAATCATAACTGAAATATTGGGAGACTACCTGAAACACAATATTACTTTTAAAGATCTTAATGGGTGGATCAAGCTCTGAAAAGAGCAAATCCTCCACTTCTCATGATCCAACTTGATAGTCTCTTTCATAGGGGTGTGGGAGGTGCTAATGGTTCCAGGAGAAATTGAATAGGATGAAACTCTCTTGGTTGAATCATCAATGTTATAAAATATATGGTTCTTTGATTTTAAAAAAGGGAGAGGTACAAGAAATCACGGTGACTACAACTCCCGAGGTGCATTTCTGTATGGGGTTAAAATTCTATTACTATACATGTGCTACTAAACTCAGGTGGAAAGGTTAGGGTTAGCTCTTCCACCAGAGTCAGAAGGTAGCTGGCATCTGAGGTGACTAAAAGACTGAAATCACCTGCTGCGCAAGTGATGATTCCATTTACTTTTTCTCTGACGAATTGAGCCTCTTTGTCTGAACTGACACGGCTAACCGTCTCAACTACAGAATCCAAACTCGCTCAACAGGAAACCGAAAGAAGAAAAATTATCTCTGGGAAAGTCCACGCAGAACCGACGCCGTTACGAGAGCTTAGCACCAGATGCGAAAGACAACATGTACTTGGGGAATTATTGCTTTAAACGGAACAGTGTATCTTTGAGAAAGTGGCCCTCTTCATCAGTATTTCATGTGCGACTACTGGACTGAACATTGTGATGAGCTGTTTCAGTCTGTAACGTTATTGAGAAGCCCTTGTGTCTTGCTCCACACGCTGCAGCGTAACAACAGCACAAGAAATTAAGTCCATCAGTCTTTAGATGTTAAATCAGACACTGAAATTTATCACCTCAGGTCTGGCAATTTGTGGGATGATGGTGCTCTGTTCAACATTTGCAAGGATATAGTCAAATCTGGATATCATTAGAATTGGAGATTACTTGCCTGTGACTCAACTGTAGCGGCTATGTGGATCATTGCTGCTGTGATGGAGCATGTGAGTATGTCTGCATGACAGGTGACCCACAGCAGCTCTCCACACAATCGATAGATGAGGTTATTCATTTTAGGCATAATTCACTCCAGGTTGCTTTTAATGGCCTCGATACTTGAGATTAAATTGACTTCACAGTTGGAGCTTTGATTTTTTTTTTTTTTTTTTTTTTTTTTTTTTTTTTTAAATCTTCTTGATATAATTTATGTTGATGTGATCTTAGCATTTATATTTAGTTCAGTTTATGTCACTTTCCAGAAATAACCTATTTGTCTAATTTAGAAAGATACAAAAGCAGGGGAAAATTATGAATAATTAGCATCTTTGATATTTTATTGATCTTCTGATCATGTTCACCCAGTTGTCACAATCTTTTATGCAGATTCTGCAAGTGCTTTGACATGTTCATGCTTTGAAATTTCATAGGCATGACTAAATATATAAATAAATCAGCACATTTAATGCATGCAGGTTATATTTATAAGATCATGTGCATGTATAAAGGATTATTCTAATAAAGGAAGAATGAATTCAGTTTTTGCCACTCGGGAGTAGGACTGGGTGATATTACTGCAAATCAACATCATGATTATTTCGAACTTTCACCTCAGTTATGATTAGTTAACAATTCTCTTCATATGCCACAACGTGAATGTGCTCCAAACGATTAAACAAACTGGTGGTGTTGCCTTTGGTTACCGCATGTTCCATTCACCACTGTCTGGTAGTCGTGACAGATGAGACCCAAACGTCTCCAAGAGTGTCCGTTTCTGTCCGGTGTGTGTGTGTGTGTTCAAAATTATTTTCCACAAGGACTGCAGCTGTACATCAACAGGTAAACTCTGTCGATAATACGAGATAGTCTATGTAACATGAGATATGAGGTACAATGACAAATGACAAATATAGTAAAAGACAGAGCGGAAATGTAAAGCATGCACCTGCACCTTTATTAAACCGTCCCCATGGGTCTTTCTCTAAATTCCACTATACATACAGGGTGTCTCAGAACAACACACTGCAGAGTGAATAAAGAAACAACATAAGGGTAGAAAGTTGTATCATAGCTCTAACTGCGTTGAGTTACTCCCTCCTCACCTTGAGCATAACCTGGCCTGCCCTGTTCATATGAAAAAAGAACTCCATAAATAAAATCTATTAACGAGGTTCCATTGATGAATGGTGACGTTGTGCAGTGGTTGTCACCTGACATCTTTTTAGCAACAGTGCGTGCTGACAGCCACAACTGTCACCATTCAAGAGAAAACTTTTCTGGGGAGCGGTCAGTGTTTCAGAGACTTTGCTATTATTTGTTCCCAAAAACCTCTAAACTCTAAATCCTACATAATGTGTAAAATGTCCCCATATGATTCAGAGTAGTTATATTCATCATGTAACGGCACTTTGCTCCTCAAATGAGTTTGATGTATGAAGTTCAGGTTTGTTAGTTCATGTTTATGTTTTAAATTTTGTGAAGAACAAGAGACTCTGTCTATAGATGATGCAGAGCAGTCTTTGTTCCATATTTGTGTTATTGGTTATGTCTGTGTAATGTTATATGTTGTGTAACAAAGTGTTATGAATGAAGGAGACATGTCCTTTAGTTAATCCTGATTGTTTCTTTATTTAATCCATTATTGGATGAGTAATAAGATGCCTGTCACTCAAAGTAATACAGCCTGTGTAGTGGAATGTAATTGTAATGAGTTAGGTTACAATTTGTGTGTTTCCCTCAAATCCTGAAAGCTTCTTAAATCACCATTCATTATGTCTCCTCGGCTACGTATCCCTGACTTATAGCACTGAAGTGAGAGTATTGTCCAGACTGTTATAGAAATTGTTGTGTTAGCATGCCATTTCTATATCCAAATTTGAATTGCATAGGTTTTTATTGGACCATACTTTAGTCTACATTTTCTAATGGAAAGCCCTGTGAGGAAAATGTCATTTAATAGAATTGGGGCCACCAGATTCCTCTTGATATCGAGCCATGGGATTCAAGTATTGCCATTACACCTGTTTAATAAGGTAGGAAAAGTATAAACCTGGAAATACAATTTAAATTGGGTGCTGATAGCCCCCCTAACTCTTTCTTTCTTTGTAAGTTTGCCAGTTTTATTTTTGAACGTCTGCCCCTTCATAAAAAACCTATTAATAATAATACGTATTTTGTCCCAGTATCTCTGCAGAGTTGCTAGAGGTAACATATAACTACAGAAATGTATTCTAGGAAGCATGTTCATTTTGATTATTGAGATCCTGCCTGACAGGAAGATGGGAAAGTTATGATACTTTCTAAATCATATTTTATCATATGATCAACCTGTAAAAACTATCGTTCTTACACATTTTTGGGGTTTTTTTTTTTTTTAGACATATTATTTCATTATATTATCTTACATTAAGGGTTCACTGGGGGGTTAGCTGGGTCTTATTCAACTCCAGAAAAGGCAAAAAATCTGGCACTTTTTGGCCATACAAAAGAATCAAAACAAAACCTGTTCAAAAGCTTGAATTTCAAATAGTAAGCGAAGCAGTGGAGAAAGCAATGAAGAAAGCAGTGCTGCAGGTGCTCTGATGGAGGACAGTGGTGGGTCACTGCCAGCTGCCAATGGGAGGATGCTAATACTACCTGTATACAAATTCTGGAGGATGATAATGCTGCCTGTAAATCAAGGCTTAAGGATGTCAGACCTTAGATCACTCTGAAGACTAGACTGCTGGAAGCAATCCTATTTTAAAAGCCTTCAGAGATCAAGCCAATGAAGAAAAGCCAGTGTGAAGGCTGATCCATTTGAAGCATTTCTTTCTGTGTTCAGACAGTACACAAATCAAATTTTAGATGCAGCGCAACTGCATGTAAAGTCAATGGGAAGATGCAATTAATTGTGATTTCTATTGGTTGGCGTTAAGTTTACCCATGGGGCTTTATGAATCTGTTACAGAGACAAGAGGGGAGACTGGAAGAGAAATAACAGAAAGAACTGGAGTCTCTGGTGAGTTCTGAGGTCAGTCAGAGCCTGAGCTAAAGACACAGTCACTGTCCGCATCCATCTAGCTAGCAGCTCACATCTGTACAATTGGTACAATGACTGATGAAAGATGAGAACTCTTCGCTTTCTGTCTAAATAAGTCTTTTAGAGCAAAACTGGTAACAGATAAGAACAGATGACAGATAAACAGGTAACAGGTAAAATTGGACTTTAGGTTCCTGTCTGTGCATCATTGAACTGCATAAGCTGTGCCTCAGTGTATGCATTTGGCTCCTAGTCCCTGTGTTCTGGTTTCCCTGCCTGCACCAGCTTTGATGCATTGGGGAAATCAAGTGCTTTTTTTAAATCCTGTTGTGGAACTCCACCTCCTTAGTACCCCCTCCCCAAGTAGCACTGTTTTTACTTCTAGTTTGGTTTCAAGCCCTGAAAAAATGTCTGGCTTTTTAGTGGGTAAACATGTTCACCAGCTCTTTGCTGTCTTTGTCTGCCTGCTGTTTGGAGCTAGGCAGGTAGTATCAGTTTAGCTGGGGAAAAAAAGCCGCATGTTGCAGCTGGAAAAGAGGTTGAGACAAATTTTACAGGATGGAAGACCAAAACAATGAGCTAAAAGAGGCCAGTGATGATAATTCTGGGTTTGGGGGTCACTGATTGACTCCTTTCACATTGCAGATAGTAAGTCGAAGCATTGTTAATATAAACAAAATGGATATGTGCAGCTTTAAAACATTTAGTGGATGATGAAAATATCTACAAGAGAAAGACATCAAAGAGAGAAACATCACTCAATCTCTTCAGCAATGAATTTTAAGCAATCACAATACCTGAGACTTCTGGAGGTTTGGTGTTGCTGGTGAGGTGTAGTGAGTTGGGCTACGACTCCCTCTCACCTTGTTCCATCGACGGTTTGGGTCGATGAAGAATCTTAGGAAAGGATAAATATTCTACAACCTCTGTCATGTATCAAACATGAGAAGGACATACACAAGAGAAGAGTCGATATGGAAAAGGAATTCCTTATGTTGTGTGGAGTCATTCTCTTTGAGGTGTAACCATGTCCCATCAAAAGAAGACGCACACTCGTGCTGTAGCACTTTTGATGTGGTACACTTTCATTTGGCTCTTGAAGTGTCTCTGAGTAGATAGGTGAGACGTCCCTCTGCTGGAGGTACACACTTTGAAATGCAGGGATGCTTTCACAGACATTAATTAAATGTAGCTTTTGACTAAAATGTCTCTTTCTCTGGAGGCCTCCGCTGTGTTGGTCAGGGATAGGGCTTAATCCAGACTTCACTGCTGCAGTCAAAAGGATGCCACATGTTGACTGTGTGAGATCAATTCAAGTTTATTGAAAATAAAAAGTAATAAGCAGAGTTTTTGAACTGGGGTTTGAAACATACGTGTGGCACAGAGCCAGTATATTTCTGTTGAAATTACACAGAACTTTTCACAAATAAACAGCTATGGAGGAGGTATTAGGACACTTCAGTTAAAGGTCTCATATTGTATAAAGGTAGATGTCCTGTCCCATGTCTTTTTTGATTATAAAGCAGGTCTAGGTTCTGTATTAATACTGTTAAAGTATCAAATGCACATAGCCTGTATTCAGAAACTGAGCCTTAAAAACAGCCGTCAGGACTTCTGTAACTTTGTGATGTCACCTCCCTCAGCCATGCCCCAAGCCCCGCCCACCTGGGCCCACCATCCAACTGTGCAGGATTTTGTTTCTCTGAGTGTTTACCTGAAATCTGCTGTATTTTTATTTGAATACTCAGAAAACACTCAGCCAATCAGAAGAGAGACTTGGCGCCTCCTCTCTTCTGATTGGCTCACCGACCTGTTGTAACTAGAGCTCCAGAGAGAAGCCTGAGAGAGGAGATGTAAAACTACATTGAGATGGTTTTTGGTTCATATACCACAAATATATCTTCTTATGGATCAACATATCAAATAAAACCCTAAATAAGTGTAAAATATGGACCTTTAAAGAAATCTCAGGAAAAGATGAAAATATGGGACCTTTGAGTAAAAGTAGGAATATCTCAATATTACAAACCTAGGATCATTATATTACAGCTATCATATCTAGATCTGAATATATCTGTAAAATACTCTATGTAAAACAATTAAAAATGCTAATCATAGCAAAAAACATTTAGTTCAGCAGTATACTTTGTGTGTGAATTTCAATAAAGTTGACCTGACTTGTCTACACATACACAAATCCAGGGGAGTAAAGTTAGGAGCATGTACGGCACATACCGGATGCAGACTTCCTGCTTGGCTATTTCCTGATTTATTTTGAAATTTTTTTCTTATGCGTCCTTTGTGGTTTTACTTCCTGTCTGTGTTTTTAGAGTCTGCATTTGGCTCCTCTCTTTGCCTGTGCTGTTAGTAGCAACCCTGAGAGCAGGAAAACCAACCTATGGCGTTATTTTACACTAGTTGGCAACTTCTTCTCTAATTTCTTACGTTCAACAAGAAATAAGCAGTCAAACAATAGCACCATGGTTTCACACTTTATAAAAAATAATTCATAAGAAAACTAATTTATCTGGGAAACCTAGAAATTAGAATCTATTATGGAGCTTAAATGGCGAAGAGTTTGTCATCGTTGTGCCCAGAGCGGGAAAATAAAATCATACACACTTTCTATTCCAAATCTGTAGCTCACTTTGTTCATTTGGCACCTCAACGAACCAAAGAGAAAACAAAATGTAGATCATCTAATTGTACCAACTCAACAGTATTATTTGTAATAATGTAGAGGATCTAGAACACAAATTTAATATTCTTCTTCTCTATCAAACATATTAAAATGTTGCAGCATCCCCTTCAGACCTTTCTGTTTTTCTGTTCAATCTTTTTAGGCTGGTAGATCCACATAAGCAGCATTTGTCCATGCAGTCATTTGTGAAGGCCATTATGCCAAAAATCAGCATCATCTCATCAAAGGCACGATTTTAAAATCCCCCCCAAAAAAACATTTAATCCAGGTAGATGTGACAGATGTTTGCATGCCAAAAGAGCAGTTGGAAAATGCTGCAAATAAACCAAACTATGAAAATGCCAAAAATTTAAATTACAGAACCATATTGGTAATTGTTGACCGTCGTCTTTATGTCTCCGCATGTTCCCTGTGCCATTAGAGTTGAGGTCATTGAACTCTGAGCAGCTGTAGCCTGATCACAAATGGATTGAACCTCTCTTAAGACAGTTGCTGTAGGCCATTTGTGATCAGGCTATAGCTTGTAGGTAATTCTTTTCATATTTGTGTGTGCACATACACACACACACACACACACACACACACACACACACACACATATACATATACATATATACATATATATATATATATATATATGGAAATTTTAACTCTTTTATTTTCCCCATCAAAACATTGAAATCATAAACAGTGAAAAACAATATAAATAGATTGTGCAAAAACATCTTAATCAAATCACAAGCTGTGTCCTAATCCCACACAACTAATTCTAAGCAGCTATTGGGTGTGTATGTAAGTGTGCATTGGAAAATGTCACAACATAAAGTGTAGCAAAAAATAGTCAGTATACAAATTAAAGAACCCTTGATTTTTGAATTTTCTGTAGATGTTCTGCATTATATTATATTGTGGATGGTGTTGAACAGCCCCAGGAACAAAAAAAATGAAGCTGTGACTCTTAGTATAAAACACTAAAGTGTGATGATTTCTTGTATGATAACTGCAAAACAGTGCTGTAGCGTACATACGTGGCCTGGCATCAGTCACAAGCCATTAAGGAAGTTCATTATAAGGACATGCAGAGTTACGGACCCACAATTGACACTTTGACTCTTTCCACCATCAAACTATCAAATTGATAGGAAACAGAGACACAAAGACCACAAACAGACCATGCTGTTAGCATGTCCGAACGACACAGAACCAGACCAAGGGTCAAAGGATCAGCTCCAGAGGATCAACCAATGGACACCAGACAACTGGAGAATATAGGCAAAATCTCCAGTTTGTAGCAATAAGACTCTGTCTAATGATATTTGACTGTTTCTTATATAAGACAAGTAACAACAAAAGGACTGATTAACACTAAGGTGTGAATCCTGGCCTCTCTGTGCCATGCATGGACACACACACACGCACACACACACACACACACACACACCAACCTCCCTTCCTCTGTCCCTCTCTAGATAAGAGTCATAAACTACAACCCACATTCCAGTCCTGGGTAGTGACCAGCAGAACTCTCTTCACAGACACAGATCTGAGGAAGAATGTAGAATTAAATATCTAGCTGTTCTGTAACTCATGAGATGTTCCTATTCAATAGTTTAATCCCAAACTTCTATCCCATAGAAGGTTTGAAATGTAACATGTAGATTTTAAGACAATGTCCTTCATGTGACCGTACTGTCAGCATCCTTCACACAAGGTAACACACTACATGACATCCAGCATGTCCATGTTATTATTATTACAGTCAAAGAACTGCTGTGTAATCCAATTTTTTATAAACTATTAGCTTTGTGAAATGTTTATATTGTTGTTTGATCAATTAACCACTTGTATCATGATTAATTCCAGGTTTGAAGGATGTAATATGAAATCAACACTCCTTTTACTCCTCTCTGCCATTATTAGTGCTAGTAGTTTTATATGTTATTTCATTTAATGTTTTGTGGTCATGGTGGAAGACGAATGTGCGAGTTTATAAGTAAACTCTAGATTTAAATTATTCCAAAGTTCAGTGGAAAATTATTCTCTTCTCCAAGTGGAAACACAGGAGAAGACGGGTAACGCCCATGAAACATGCGCCAGCCCCCAGGGGATAAAACATTCATGAACAATTCACACATAGTCAGAGATGCTAGAGAAAAGTCAGAAAAGTTGGAAGAAAGAAAAGTTAGAGATGCTAAGAAGGAAGAACATGCGAGAAACGAAGCTAAAAGCTAGAGGCTGAAAAGCTGAAACTAGAAGCTGAGATCTTTGCTCAAAGCTCAGAGTCGCGGCTCAAAGCCCGGCTCTGTAGCCATGGAAACTCTTAGCTCTAAGCTGCTCGCCACAAACTCATGGCACTTTTTGCGTCTTTTATTTTTCTTTGCCACAAGTTCCAAGTACCATGATTTTTGTCTAAATGCGCGATCTTTTATTTTTATAAGCCAAGTCAAGACCAACTGAACCAAAACAACAGAAGTGCCTCAGAGTAATTTTGTAACTTTTAATCATCATCAAGTTTTCCTTTTTGAAGATTTTGACAACTTTAGAGTCATCTGGTCAACGCCAGTCTCCTCTAAAGTTATCCAGCCAAGAGCATTAGAGTTTATTTCGCATCAACCCGCAAGAGACACCAGCAGATCACACATCTGTCGGACCGCCTGCAGAGAAGCCGAGCAGAAATCAAGAGAGCCCGAGACAGAAAGTCTCCTGGCAAACTCCACCAGAGCTGAACCGCTGAGACACCGGCAGAATCTGTCATCGTGATAATGGGACACGGCCTCCAGGAGAATCCACCTAGATCCCGCGTCTCCGGGGTTACCACGGCAACCACAGCCACCTGGGCTCCAGCCGAGGGTCTTCAGCTACAGCGCAACTCACAGTAGGCCGGTCTTAACACTCTGCTCATGACTGGGTTGATGTCGAAATATAGCAATATTTAACCATCAAACCTAATTCGTAGATGTAGCATCATTAGCTGCATAGCCATAGTGTATAGCTATAACATATTCTCTCCCACCATTGCCAACTCATCACACTGCTCATTGCATTATTATTTTCATCTTGATGATTATTACACCTTGCATTTACTCTGTAGAGAGTAGTTTAGTTAATAAACTATTTTATTTACACCCAGTTGTTGTCCTGTTGTGTTCTTTTGACGTAGAGACTGGAGATCCATTGAATCGAGAAGTCATGGCTTCCGATATGAGATTGATAATTTTATCAATGAAGTAATTCATTGTTGACTGGTGCCCCATTTCAACGAGAGTAAATTATGGCGTTAACCCTACAGTGCCTATGTCAATGCAACGTCCGGAAGATGGACTGTAACAACTAATGTTGGACAGATGTTACACTTTGGTAGGAAATGAAAATCAGGTTATTGTACTGTATTGGAATGTCTGTATTTTACATGACAAGTTGGCAGTTGCATGAGACCGTCTTTAGAGAGGTTCAGGTTATTGAAGAACCTGACATAAAACCAACAAAACATAGACATCAGCTGTCAGTATTCTACATCAAATAGAAGTGGAAGCACTGCATTTTTTTCACATGACATCATGACCTACTTTCAACATTCAAAATGGTATTATTAAATTCAACATGTTGAAATGAAAATTTGAATTCTGGAGAGTTTCTACAGTCCTTGACTTCACATTCATATTTTCCTGAAAAACAAATGTGAGTACAGGCATGAGCCTCTCACATGAACCCACTGCATCTCACTACATTACACGTGTACAACAAGTACATGTGCTTGTGCTACAGCGCAGACATGATGAACCTGCATTTTCCCATGGGTACAGTACATACTCTCCCATGTACATTTATTAAGCCTTCATTACTATCCATGTTGACTCCACATATCAAAGAGCAATTAAATCTGTACAAAGGTTATGCCCTTATGATACATCATGAGCTTCTGAACATGAGTTTATGTCACGACTGTAAAACCTGCAGCCAGAAACCTGAGTGTAAGAAAAACAAGTTACACCAGTGGTTCAATCCCTTTTATATCAATTGCTGCTTTCTTATGATCCAGAGCCTCAGCTCTTCAGAGCTCGCCTGGCTGTTCCTCTGGAACTCCCTGCCAGATGAGCTGAGCCGTGCAGAATCACTGACGTGTTTCAAATCACTTATCAAAACATGTTTTTTAAAAAGGGCTTTTAATTAATGTTAGCACACTGTTTTATTTCCACCATGCCTTGTTTGTTTTATTATTATTATCATGATTGTTTTTGTTTTTTATCTTATATTATTATTGGCTCTTTTATGCTATTTTATCTTTGTATTTTATTTGAATGATTTTTATCTGCCTCCCTGAAGTGTTGTAATATATATATATATTTAAGCCTCATTTACTTCTATGTAAAGCACTTTGTTATTTTGTTTGGAAAATTGTTATCATTATTATTATTATTTTTATTATTATTTTTATTTTTATTTTTTATTTTTTTTTGTATCAGTAATCAATATGACCAGTATGAATGCATGGAACCCCACCTGCATGATTAAAAAATACTGAGGAAATAATAAATGTACATATATTCCACACGGGACAATACATACTAACTCTACTAAACTAACTGTATTTAATTCATTTTTATTTAGTTGCTTCAATGTGTAAAATTCTTCAATTTTAATATTTTTCTTCCCTTTACAGATGATCATCTGCTATCAAAGTGGAAAAACCCTGGATTGAAACAACAATCAATCAAAAATAAGATTAGAAATTAAAAATGAGAAAGAATACAAGAACGAATTTAATAAATAAATAAGTATAAAAAATGTATATAGTTCTTAGCTATGGTTATGGAGAAATGTGATGTCACCTCAAGTATGAATGTTAAATTTCATTGCTGTGTTTTTTTTGTCAGTGAAGATCCAGTGAGCAGACCACTGTGCTTCTTATCTCTGAGGGCTGCAGTGCAGTGGCTGATTACTGCCTTGAGGATCATGAGCCCAGCCGTCCCAGTGTTGCCATTACTCAAATGAAAGTGTGCTACTTGACTAAATACATATATTAAATCTGTAAGAAATGGACGCAATTATTCTAAAGAGCCATTTAGCTATCCAGGGGGAAATTCCTCAAACACATTTTGTGGAGGCTTCTGTGTGATGATGCATGTCTGTGAGATATTAGTGTGCTAGAGGAGTGGACTGGATGGCTAGCGCAGGGAGATTGCTCTGAGATGAACCCTTTTTTTTTGTTTTTTTACTGACAATTGGATGGTGTGGTTGCCAGGAGCCTGGGTGTGCTCCCCTCACAGCAAATACAAAACCATTCAAACATCTTATCTTTGTGTTCACAGCCCAAGGTGTTACAGCTAAATGCAAAAACAATGCCATTTCAAAAATGCAATCCGCTCATCTGCTGCTGAAGTCGGGCTAAAACACAAAACAATATCTCAAATTGCAAACCATAAAGCAAACAGGGTGAAGAAGCAGCGGCACTGTAACCGCTGGTTCAGGGAGGAGAGATCAGATGCCGCTGGCGTGTTTGAAAAACTGTATGCTTGCGCACAAATAAGTCACTTAAACCAGCGCTCATAAATGTAATCCTGTTTTCCATACGTTCCCCGGAGAACGCTGCCGAGAATACATTTCACCTCTCAGCTGCGGATGCGGCCGAGAACAATGGAGCTGCAGAGGTCAGGCTTGTAAAGAAACAACAGCGCTGAGGTCTGGCAGGTGTCTCTGCTACGGTTCTGTCACACCGAGCCTGCCCACGCTATGCAAACAATGCTGCTCATTATAACTACAGAGTGGCTGTCATACAGTACACCTTTAAAGAAAGCAGCTTTATCTCCTCGTGCTGCTGCAGGTTTATTCATCTTGTCAACATTATGTCATGTTAAGATTAAAAACACACAAGGCAAAGGGGCTTTTGGGATTAACCCGCTTGAAGAGATTAGGTCGCTACATCTGTATTATTTTCTGCAGCAAATAACTTCTTTTAATTCTCCACTTAGCATTTCATTGTTATTAGGAAAGTGCTGAAGGGTATTCTCTCTTGGCCCAGGTCTTCGTGGCCTGGCTTATGTTCACTGGAACCAATTTCTTTTCTTCTCCACGAAGTGCTACAGAGAAAGCAAAGGGGTTCCAGGTGGCCATACTTTCACGCAGGACTGCAACACCAACAGTCCAAAATCCAAAGATATTCGGTTTACTATCATTACAGCCTTAGGTCTACTATCACAGAAAGAGATATTATGATTATGACTAGCAAATTTATTAAAAAAGAGAAATTGAAATATCACACTAGCAGTAACCCAATTCAGTGGCAGCATTTGAGGACCAGTGGCCAGCTAGGCTGCCCCATTTGGAAGGCTACTTCAAGTGTGGCCGAGCAACGCAGCCTTCTTTTCCTGGGCAATGGAGGATCCAACGAGTGTGTCCTTTGTGTCCCGATTTATCTTAAAGATTTATTGCATTCCCGTAATGAAAGGAAACAACACCGACAGAGAGTCAGAGGATTACACTTTTAAATGTAAGTATTCGTGTGTTTGCGATGCAACAGTAAGGGCGGATACAGCCGGTGAAAATCCTTCGCAGTCCATGAAGGCAACACCTTCGTAGACTGCGTCCTCCAAAGGATGCTGCCCCTGAATAGAACACAGCTATTGACGGAAGTATTCGGACACTTTCACACTTGAAATTTTCGTTCAGGTGCCTCCGATATCTCTTGATCCTCTTTGAGATGTTTCTACACCTGTGATAAATTCAGTTGATTGGGCATGAATTGGAAAGATTGGAAATATTGTCATTGTTAACCCTTTTTGTTAACCTTTTTTTACACTTCCGGGCGTCTCCTGGCAACCACATTATGAACTTTGGGTAATTCCCTCAGTAGAAATGTGGACTTGCGGAAAGTGTGTATAAAGGGCTCAAAATGTCTGCTTAGACAGCCCTCATGCCCTTGATGGCTTGACAGCGGGACACCCCTGAGCCCTCTTGGATTTATCGGGAATATGCCTCAAAGTCTGCGAGTCTGCGAGGGTGGACATTGGGACTGGGCCTAGCATTAGGACCCAAGTGAGGAAGCACAGTCTATAAACCAGGGGCGGAAAACTAACCTAGGCCTTTTGTTCCTGCGCTGATTTGGGAGGTTACTTTGTTCAAAATGACGTGTTTCTTTTAGCTCATAAGATTAAATTAAATATTTGTTGAACAATTGTTAAAAATGTGTGGTTTGCGAGAATCTTCATGTTTCATGAGAGACAAAAGCTTGGAGTGAATGCTGAGGCACATCAGCCAAGAAACAAGGTATGCACATGTGGTATATAAACCATTTTTTATTCATTTTAATGCAATATTAAAATGGTTCTTTTATAAATATAGATTCCAGTCACCTGCATGTCCCTTACTGTGGGAGGTTACTGTTCTCCGGTCCAGCAAGGTATATCATTTACTTTGCATAGGTTTTGTAAATGTAAAGTTTCCTTTTGTACATTGACGTGTTTCTGTTTTTTTGTTTTGGAGGAGCCAACCACTGTTTTTTCCTGCTTTATGAGATTTTAGTTTAGTGTTTTAGTGGTGTTGTGGTGATACATTCATAACTTGTCCCCATATTTTTTTGTGATAATTTCCTTGTTCCATTTATAGCTATACGCTGGGCTTCCTTATGGCGCACTCTAGAGCCACAATGTTTATTTCCTGGGCTTGTTCATTAAACGTTTGACTGGATTTACACACTGATTTGTACATTTTGCCCCATAACTCCTTTAATAAGGCCTGCATTGAGGCCTATCGAATGGAGACAAACCTGATATTTCATGTATTGTAAATAAACCTATATTTTGGTACAGCAGTCTCTGGTTCCAGTTTACTTTGGGTGTATGGAGTATCACATCATGAAGGTAAAACAAAATTCACTTATTTATTTCCCTTGTTACTGTATCTGTAAATCCACTTTAACAGACCAACATCTTGGTGATTCTGTTTTTTATCCCAAACAACTAAATAAGGAAACAGCTGAATGAAATGATGATCACTGCTGTAGTTGACCACCACTGAGGTCGTCCAGGTCTGGCCCTCAGGCCACTCTCTCTTTGAGTGTTCATTTAAACTTCCCAAAAGAAAATCATGTTGTGGGGCGACTGTAAAATCTGCAAATAAAAATGAGTTAGTCCAAATCTGTCATGAACTCCCAGTTCAGATGTGCTGTGCACCCCTGAAGAGTCTACATTAATATAAGTGAGTAACATCAGACATTAATATAATAAACACAGTGCTTGTATTGACCTGCATATATAGCATAACAGCGTTTTCCCCAGTGGGTGTTTCGGTTGGTATTCAATTGTAGTCACGGTAACAAACTGCAATGAAACAATTCAACATTCAAACAGTGTGGGGAAATAAAGACGACTCATCCTGTATCTGCTGCAGAGTGAGAGTGCTAGATCATTACGTTACCCCAAAGATGAAACTGGTGGTTGATCTGAAAACTTTTTATTTAGTTTAGTGGAGGTAAGGGCCAGATTTGAAATGAATCACAGAGCACCCCATTTCCATGGCAACCAGCAACCCGGACTCAGCTATATCCTCCTGTCGTTACCACTGTATTATCAGACTGCATTGTCAGACTGCATTTGTCAGTTGTGTGTGAGTTTTTGGGTTTTTTTGTTAATGGAATCACATCATTCAATGTTTTTGAACCAAAAACACAAAGTTATCCCTCCATTATTACATCACGCATTTAATAATCTAATACCGCAACACTACTGATATTGTTGTCAGCATTAAATCATAATTCACATATGCTACACATTTTTAATCCAACTTAATATATGCTATATGAATTTATTTTTTGTGTCAGAGAGTCGTCTTACGATGATAGAAGGATGAGGCTGCAGAAACAAGAGGCAGGGAATCTGAGAGTAAATATGGATTTAAATGTTGATAGAAGCTGCCACTCTGGACTGCATGAAATTGAAATAAATTCTCTCGACATCCTCTTCAAGGTCCGGCTGCTGCTCAAGAGAAAACTATGGCATTCCTTCAAGATTATCCAAACCAAAAGTTAGTGAGCGCAATGTTATTACCAACAGGAATGATATAACATGTAGAAGATCCATCCTGTAGTAAATACAAATGATCCTCTCTACTCATGTTCTTAGTTTCAGTTAGAATATGATGTAAATCAAAGGCAAACAGATATTATATGTTATCCAAAATGTTAACAGACGCATCACAAAACTTGTTCTACTTCCCCACAGGTTCTTCCAAGTGATAAATTTAGAAATTTACTCTACATGCTAATGGGGAGCCCCCAAATGCGTTTTGTTTCTCCGTGAGGCCCAAATTTTTATGTTGAGGATGAGGAGGACAGTTTCAGTCTGGCCTTCAGGTTTTATGAAGGTCCCACTTTCATGAGCCATGTCCCTCTGAGGATCCACGCCCTGAAGTGGGACACAGCTGGTGCCTCTTTCGCTGTGAGGGAAACACCAAAACTAATGCATCTTCTCTGCTTGGTGGTAGTGTTTAGCTAACGACCATAAGTATTTTGGACGTACTGTATAAATTAGACGAGGCTTTGTACAAAAATACCGATATGACCCAATTATACATGTCAAACAGAGGGAATTTGGTATAAAGAGCTGTCTCTAATACAAGCATGCCTCAAATAAAGAAATGTTACCTTCTGCAGTCGAGGTAAATAAAGGCACCGGTCACCTTTTGAGGAAATACAGTTGAAAACTATTGTGAATCCCAGAGAGAAGCTGTGAGAGACAAATTAACAAAAGATATTCTGTCGCCTCTAAGTTTAAATACAGCTGAAATCACAGATATCAGTCTTTGTCTTTAATTTATGTGTTTGGTTGTGTCAGACGTCACAGTTATAAAATCTGAATATTAGCAATAACTGGAAGTGACTAGCCAGAGATCTGAACTTGTAAAATTCACTAGTAAATCCATCACTTCCAGGACTCCTTCCAATTTTACCTTTTTCAATAAAGTTTTGGAATTTGACATGTTAATGGACTTCTCTACAATCTAGTTGCATCTGCTTTCATCTGTCGTCTTTCGTGCCATCATACTTGCCTAACCCTAACCCTAACTCTAACCCTGAACCTTAACTTAAACCTAACCTTACTCTAAACTTAAACCACGTCTTCACCTTGAAATTCAATGAGTTACGTTATGAGGACTTGCTTTCTGTGCCCACAAGGAAGACAAGTCCCTATAATATGATGATTAGGTCCCCACACCATGAGTAATAACACACACACACACACACACACACACACACAGACACACACAAACAAAATAAAAACTGTTGGATCACCATTTTTATCATACGGGAGAAAAACTCTCCCAGCACCAAATTATAGCTAAATACAAAGTTTCTGAGGTGACAGTGCAGAGTGTGCTGCAGTGAGAGTCATTTTCACCCTGAATAAGACCAAGCATCACCTGAAGATCGTCTTTGTTGTGACAGAACATCATCTGCATACAAGCTCCAGTACAAAGCCTGTTCTGCAGAGGCAGGTCATCCCTCCCAGCTATATGTTCCGTGGGAAGAGATTTGTATTTTTCCTGCAGGACCTTGAACAGGCTGAAGCTGTGTCAGGGCTGTTTGAAGTCCAAGGAAGAGCAAGCGGGGCTGACTGCATGACTTTCCCTGCACAGTCATCAAACCTCAACAACACTGAGCAGCTCTGGCAACATGTGAAAGGGCAAAACATACTGTAACATCATGAGGGCCTCTTTGGGATGGTCTGACAGAGCAGGAATAATGTGGATCCTCACGTTCTGCACAAAAACACAGAAATAGATGCCAAAGTGGCAGCTGTGAAGAAAAGAGTGGTCACATATTGGGATATCTTTCCTTTCAAAAAACATCACAGAATCACAGTTAAATTGTGATCTTGTTTGAGAAATACCATCTGCCTAAGTTTTTTTTCTTGTATAGGGAACCACAAGGTCTTCAATATTAAATACAAGATTGATAATAAATAAATAACCACATGAATAAATTTTATATAATATAAATGGAACTATAATGAACAATACCCACCAAGGCTTTCTGTGCTGGGGTTGTAACCTTTATTCAGCATCACATTGAAAAGTACAAGCCACAGCAGCTAGCTGGTTAATTCCTAGTTACTGTGGCAACAATGTTTCTTTTAGACTGGTATAGCAAAAGCTTACAAATAGTTCATTTAAAAGGAGCTATTGGTAAGTTTTGCTTCTGCTACAGGGCCAGAATTGACATTAACAGCTGTTTATTTACCAGTCTAGAAGAAACATCGCGAGTTCATTAAAACTTATTCCTTTACACGCGAGGAGCTCTCTCCAGTAGTGGAACTTCTACTGACGTTAGCATGCTAAAACAACAACAACAACGAAATAAACGCTGTCATCTAAGCATACCACTCATTATACTGTTGAGAACGGCTCTGTTTCAAGGGTGGATCATTTGTCATTACCATGGTAACGAATGTCAGTGGAATTTTGAATGAGGTTGTCCTACTACTAAAACACAATGTTCTCTGTAAAGGGAGAGTTAAGTAACTCTGTCTTTGTGTTTCTTTACAGCATTTGCCTCTGGTTGTTTGTCACTAATCTAGCTAAAAGGAGCTAGTTGGCCACGTGTTATAGCAGTCGTTAATAATAGATAAAAAGCCATTATGAAATGAAGGCATTTTGAAATAAAAATGTCTTTATATTGAAATGAAAAAGAACTCAGATCAAACTAATATGAAAATAAGAATAGTGAAATAACATATAGAATAATGAGGATGAGTTGTGACAGTTTAACATTTAACATTTTATTTCTTCATGTGTATATTTTTCACACTTTATTTATGATAATTTATTCAATATCTTTACGTATTTAATATTGAACGCTTAAGGGCTCCATAATGATAAACTGAGTTTTAGAGGTCTTGGTGGTACTGTAGATTTAAAGCAATTTATTTGTACTTAATCATCACACCTAAAGTGTAATATATTATCATATTAATAACTGATATCAAACACCACAGCATTTGTCTTCAGCTGCAAAGGCTGCATGGAGGATGTTTTATTGCTGAGAAGCCATACAGAACAATCGACACGGCACAGAGCAGTGTTCATTACCACAAAGATGATTTATATTCAAACGCTTGTACAGACCAGGATTTTAACAGCACATTACAACATTTTCTAAAACCACATTAGGCCTGTTTTAATAAGCTGAATTACACAGTGCCTCTGTCCACTTAAATAATGAACCACAAATTACTGTATTTTTAGAGCAATTAGATTCTGTGTGGGATTTCAATTATACAAATTAATGCTCACATTTGTATTGTATAAGATAAAGTTCAGAGTGAACTTTGCAGGTGTAAATCACTTAATTTGTTATCATTATAAAGTTCAAATACTATTGTACAAATGGTTATACTGTTGCATTGTGTGGTACAGGTTCTTTCCCCCATATGCATCCGAGCACAGTGCTACAGATTTAGCAAAGAATGCAATCAGCCCCCCAGGGGTCTGCAGAACGTGACACACAGGGCTCTGGCTTTCATGCCTGAGCTAATACAATATTTTCTCCTTCAAAAAGTCAGAATTGGAAAAACCTTTGTCAGAATTTACTGTAATTATAATGTTTCTTGAAAAAGAGATTTTCAAAACCAATAAATTTCACATGTATTGTGAAGGATCTGTGTGTGGTAGAAGCAACAGCCTATATCAATTCTAGAGACAAAAGAACAGTACACTACATGCCCAACAGATAAATCGGTGACTAGCCAGTGAACACAGCGGAACACTTGGGAGCTAAAGAGCCAGATATTTGCCAAGGAGCTGGTGTAGATCTGATGCCAGAAGCCGTACACTTCCTATTTCAAAAAGTCAGGTCATGGAGGGAGGAGGCTCCATGACCTGACTGTATGGAGGCATACTGGTTTCCAGGTTATATGTTTGAACACTGTGGGTGTGCGGTCAGGCACAATGAGACACCAGGAGGAGTCCAATCAAATCCAATAGGCTTACTGTATATGTATGTACAGGTAGTCACGCGTGTAGGCAATGGAGGTGGACAGCAGTTGATGCTGTTTATGTATCTAAACAGAAAATATAAATCATGTGTTTGTTACGCTAAGAAAATATCCAGACTTGTCTAGAATCATGATGTGCAACCACTACTAGCATTATAACTTTAACATAACGTCTCAGGCAAATACTGCACGGTCTAAGGAACAAAGCCTCTGATGAATCCAGGTTCCCTCTTCCTTCCCGACAGCTCCTCCTCTGCACAACGGTGGTTATGATCTGATCTGTAGAATACATTTTTGAAATGGGCTGATTAGTTCGTCTTCCTTTGCAGTATACTTGCACCAGAAAGGGATTGACCATGGCCAGTATATACAGAAGGAGGGATTACAGCGACAGTGTAATTTTTCAACATACAGATAAATGGCACGTGAGGCTTGTATTAAGATCTGAAAAAACAGTGGTCAAACATTTCATTTCATTACAAACTTACAGAATATTTTACAGCTTGGTCTTGAGCTAAATATTCTGCCTTCTCTCTCCGGCTCTTGGCAAATCAAATCTGCTATTAAAAAAAAATTCCCTTACTGAAGCACAGCTCAAGTTTCTCATAATCGTCCAGCCAGAAGAAATGAACAGAAATAGAGTCAAGTCAAGTCAAGTGAATTTTATCTATATAGCGACAAATCACAGCAGGGGTTATCTCAGGGCACTTTTCATATAGAACAGGTTTGGACCGTACTCTGCATAATATTGATTACAGGGACCCAGAAATTGCCACCATGAGCAAGCACTTGGCAACAGTGGTGAGGAAAACAGAAACCTCGAGCAGAACCAGGGTCAGGGTGGGCGGCCATCTTCTTCAGTGGAATGGGTTGAGAGAGAGACAATAAGAGAGAGAGAGGAAGGAAGGAGCACAATGAAAGTATTTGGCATGTATGTCTGATGTTTGGAGGTTCCCATCCCATATCTTCTTATAATGGCCAGAACTGAAGTAAATCTTTGGACTCCCATTAAAAAATTGAATAGCTCTATGATGTTTATGAAGTTTGGGCTCCCACATAGTTACGACAGTTTAACTTGGTTCAGATCCCAGTGCTCTACCTGCTGACTGAGCCGGAACAATACCTGCTTTTTTAAAGGTCCCATATTGTATAAAGCTAGATGCCCATGCCTTCTTTGATTATAAAGCAGGTGTAGGTTCTATATTAATACTGTGAAAGTATCAAAGCGCTCAGTCCACAGAGAAATGCACCCAGCCTGTGTTCAGAAACTGAGCCTTAAAACCAGCCATCAGGACTTCAGTAACTTTGTGATGTCACAACGAACCACTCACCACACTCATTGCCATTTCCAACCCCAGCCCACCCACACCCACCATCCAGGCTCCAGGATTTGAATGTTTACCTGAAATCTGCTATATTTTTATTTGATAGCTCAGAAAACAGTCAGCCAATCAGAAGAGAGTCTTGGCTCATGGAGTTATTACTGGAGCTCCAGAGAGAAGCCTGGGAGAGGAGATGTAAAACTACATTGAGATGGTTTTTGGTTTTTAAAACTACAAATATATCTTCCTTCATCAAATAAAACACAAGAAAAATGTCAAATATGGGACCTTTAAATGTCATGAGCTCATCCAGCATCAAGCCAAGACATTTGTACTGATCAGTCATCACAATACTATTGAACCAACACGGTCTAAAATGTACTTCCTTTTTATGTTCAGCTGCATTTAAAATAAATTGGTATTAATTATGATACAAGCGGGACCTTTACTACCAAGTGGTATGATCTGGTTTGTCACACAGCTATCACATCCTGCAGTTTTTCTCACCCAGCTCTGGATGAGTTTCCAGTACACCCGTAAGTCCCATAAGTCTCACATGTGTACAAGTGTTATTGGAAGAGAAGATGACATTTAAACAAATTGTCACCTAATCTGTCTCGGTAAGGGCAGCACTTGATAGGTGAACTTGGAACTTTGAGGGAGATAACTTTTGAAATGTCACCCACAATGAAAAATAACACAATGGTTCTCAGATAAAGGAAAATATACTCTGTGTTCCCAAGGGCTCGGTGCAGAGCCTGGTGCTGCCATGAATTAGGTGGAGTAACTACATCACAGACCAGTAAATTGTGAGATTCATGTTCAGCGTGTTTTCTTTTGAAACCATTTTTCTATTGTGAGCATTTACTTACCAATCAGATCAGGTTTTATGTTTTCACTTTTTGATGTAATTTAATAAAAAAACCCTGATACTGTAACGTCGCCTCATTTTCACGCCAACCATAGATCTCTCTTGATTTTAGAAAGATCCATAATAAAAATAATCACCCTCTCTGCAGTGAGAAATTAGTGCACGTGTCTCTCGAGGCAACCAGATGTACAGCATGGCGAGGCAGACAGTAACAGATGTAAGAGGGATGAGACTATCGAAATACTGATAACAAACTGGCAATCGGCCTCACTCTGGGAGTTAGAGGGGAGCTGGCTCATAATCTACTTCAAAAGTGGCTCGCACTAGGAAGAGATACATGCATGAGTTAAAAGCAGGAACAAATCCCCCCCATCCAAATTTGCACCCCTGTTCCTCCTCATGACTGACAGTTGTTTCAGTGAAATACTCGGCTCCAGGCACTGCCAGAAGGAATAAAACCTCCACTGATTCTGATCCAATTTGTGGTAGCCAGGTTACAGCCTTGTGCTTTCATTGAAAAAGACAAGAGTTTTGGAATTGGCATTCTACAAGGTGCCTCTTGGAGTATGCAGGTGGGCAGTGTTGCATTTGGGGGATCGATGGTGTTTTCTGGCAAGGTGGGAATGCAGACACACATACACACACACACAGACACACACACACTCGTCCATCACCGGCTCTCCAAGCCAGGGTGATAGTGGACCCTGCGCTGAAAATGAAACGCAGCACTCTAATCCAGCAGTCCACTGTAAAGTCACTGCCCTCCCGAAGGCTCTGCTTCCACATGTCAGTGCTGCCACGTGCTCCCGCAGTAATTGGGATGGAAAGAGAGCTCTGGGTGGGTGGTGGTTTGTGCTCTTCTGCTGGTGAAAATAATTTGCTGTTTCCACTGCGAATAAGAATAGAGTGATGTAATTCTGGTCCCATTCCTCTATCATTTTACACTGAATGTCTCCCATGACTCTCTTTCTGAGTGTAATTATTGCAAAAGTGATGCAATGTACAGACAAGAGAAGCTTCTCAGGCAGCATACAGGAAGTCTCGGACGTACATATAGTATATGTGGTATGTAAGTGTATAATGGAGAAACATGCTTTCCAAACAATCTGTGCACCATACATGTGCTCTGAGAGCTGTGTTTTCAGTGTGTTTTCCCAATCACATGTGCATTATCATACAACGTCTCTTTCATCCCCTGACTACAGGATGAGCAGCAGTGACTGAACCCATCCTTACACTGCTGTTTTTGCCGTACCAAATGGCTTATATAGTTAGTTTTACTGCAGCGGGCCCAAAAGGTAATGCTTCCCCAAGCTAATAGGCAGTCTTGTGCTGAGTAATCACAGCCATGTACCCCCAGTGCATCTGAGAGTGCAATTTAGACATCTTGAAAAACCACAAAAATCATCAGGTTTGATGAAAATGCCAATGCAAAAACCTTTGAGGTGCCACTTTCTTTACTGGAAAGCTGTCTTGTTGTGCCTTAATTACAGTAATAGAAAAATTGAAGAGGCTCTTCCCCACAAGCTGTATTAGCACACATTTTAAGAAAAAAAAGTCATGCTTGAGAGATTCCAATTGTATCCACTGTGATGATTTCAGGAGGATTCTGTAGGCTGTGGAACATATGGAGCAATTTCAAAGGCAAATGTCATTAATAAGTCAGAACAAACTTCGAACAAATTATCTTCAAGCTCATGGTCAACAGAAACAGCTGTGGAGTGCAGGTCCTGAGGGGGGATATGTTCATCTCAGATGGATTTTCTTCACATGCACAAACTGCAATTATATCTTGTTCAGCATTTTCAGAGGCAAACTTACGAATGGCCACCAGCCCTGCCACACTCGGTTACTGTTGCTACGTCTGTCCACCGATCACTGAACGGGTCTGCTGGGCACAGGACCAACAGACACAAAACTACCGTAAAAAAACACAAACCACCACAAGGAGGCAAAAAATAACAATGAAGCACAAAATGACAACAAAATAAAATGTTTGCATCTCCAAGAGATCATGTCTTTGTGATGTGAAAGAGACAATAAAACGACCACAAAAGGATTTTAACAACCAAGAGGTTGTACTAATCTGGGTGTCTTGCCTCTTTGTAGATGGGGTGGGGACTTTTTTCATATGCACATATGCAACACATCTGCCATACAGATTCATTTATATATAAAAATGTATTCGTCAATTTTGAAACCCACAAAAGTAAATAACAGTAATTAATGGCAGGCTTCTAATTTCTAGTCAACAATTTTGTCAGTTGAGATGACAAGTGTTGCTAGAAAATATTATCAGATGTAGCTAGATAGCTAATGCTAACTCCTGAATATAGTGAGGTAGTTGAAAACTACAACTTCAGCTGATTTAGTCCTTTAAAAAAAACAATAAATATGCACATTACTATATACATGATATAATCCTTATGATTCATGTAAAAGCAATGAAAAACAGGAGCACTATTGTTTATTTATTGGCATTTAGGCTTATTATTGTACCATAGTATTATAAATAAATAAGCAATTGAATTGTTCATTTGAAAAAACTTGGAAGGTTTAATTTGACAAAAACACACCATCCTCCAAACTCCAAGAATTTCTCTCTTTAGAGCCCCATACACACTGTTTCAGCAGGTGGAGAAATCCTATTATGACAGGCCTGACGTGCTTAGTTGATATGCTATGATTAAACCTTCACTGTTCAGGGAACAGACACTTTATGAAACCCACCTGTCCAAAAGAAAAATATATATCTGCAGTGTTCCTCACTGTCCCTTCTACCCTCACACAGCTTTGAAGCCAATTTTGCCCAATGGCCATTCGTGGTATATCAAATCCTCTGTGGCCACTGTAACACCTGCAAACCTGACATACTCACTTATTTCTCTTTGTGTTGTATATTTTTAAGCTATGTGTGTTCTGATCTTTATGAAAAACATTTTACAGAAGAGAAAAGTTATTTTTTTCTGAATGATGTCACCTCGGTGTACGAGCAGGCGACATGCAGCCATGTTGAGTGTCGAGAACGAGGATCCCTGCCAGGTTAAAGCAAACGCTGTACGGATGTGCAAAACTTAAAGGGAAAACTGAATAAATGACACAAAGGAGAGCCTTCGTTTCAGATATTTAGATTTTGTCGTTTTTGCGTCACATTTATTGGTCTCTTGTTAGTCTTTGTTCTTTTTCTAGCCTGACAAAAAACAAAAGAAGAGTGTGACGAATCATAACACCTGATTCGATTCCCTTGCCTTCAATTACCTATGAATTAATATTCCCAAGCAGGGATGACTGACAAACATGTAATGTCATTTCAAGAGAGAGAGCAAGAGCAACGCTTTTGACCTTGATTCTGTATCTCATGGTTCTCCTCGCTCTGGCTGGCTGATCCCTCAAGTGAGGATTGTTCTTTGAACCCCTTGTCGAAGGTAAACAGACTAGGGCGGTAACGTTAGTCTAGTAAACTAGCTTACTTGTTCTCTTGTCATTTGAGTTGGCAAATTAAGTTACTGCCTGTATTGCAGATGTATTGCAAGTGCATGTGCCTGAGAAAATTCCTACAAAGTCACCAGAAGAGATGGTCCTGCCTCTGCATCTCCTGACTTCCCTATCATGCATTCTGCACATTCTGCAATAATGATATTGACACTAGTCATCAAGGATCAGCAGGTAATAATTGCGCATCCAATGAGATGCATTTTCAGAGCAATGTTTATTGATTGGCAAGACTGTGAATTAAAATGAAATACTAATACACAAATGGAAATACCAGCTACATATAGGTTCATCCCCAGAATGAAATTGAGAGCTAATGCTGATGTTCTGAGGGAAAGATGTGAAAATTCATAATTTTTGACAATAGGAATATGACAATAATGGATGAAAAGAAGAAAAGTATAATTTATTTATTTATTAAAATAAACCTACCATGATTAAACAGTGCTGAGAGCATTTTCCATTAAGAAACATAAACTTGTCTGGTTTTTCCTAATTTAACGTCTGCCTCATAATGAATCTGACTGGACACTGGTGACGTGGTGTTTTCAGTGTCATGAAAATTGATAAACACACACAACAAAAGGAAAGCACAAACTAATATTTATCTTTAGATCCTTCATTGTCGATGGTCAAGGATGGCAACATTTCATTTTCAACATTCCTATTATTTCTGTTGTTTATTAGCATTATTATTAACATAGAAATAGCCTTTCGATTAATTACAAATTCTGCTTGGGGGAGGGTTAGGGTTAGGGTTAGGTCAGTGGAAGAAGCTGTTGTGAAGTCTGGTAATATTAACACTTTCTTGGTTTACTTAGGTCATGACGAATGGGACAAAAAGGCAAGCTGACAGTCTTTGAATGTAAATTTGCCTCAGTATCAGCCTCTCTCTAAATAACTGATGCTCTTGGAACAGCACACTGATATTAACTATGAAATCTAACTAAATTTGTTACGGCTACATTACATCCGACATGGGGGCAGAGTGTCAAAGACCATGAGGTGGTAAGACTGCAGCGATAAATGAATAAAACAGTGGGAATAGGTGAGGGTGAAGGTGTAGGGAACAAGGCATAGCTGATAAGACTGAACAATGTTATGGCCACAAGTGTTACATAAAAAAAATACTATATTAACATGAATCACAGTCATCACATAAGACACTGTAGGCTCAATGTTTGGGCCTAAAAATATCCATAAAGACTCAACTTCTACAGTGAACAATCATTAATATGATTGCTGGAGTTGGGTTTTAATGGCCTCAGCACAACTGTTTAGAAATATAATTTCCCCTGGTGGTGAAATGAACTCCATTATGGAAAAACAGACCAGGAGTGTCAAACCTGGGTGATGTTCAAGCCAGCTACTTCATCAATGAACACATGTAGCAATAACGCTTTTCTTATGGGGCTAGAATAGTCACAGTAAAATTTTGACACTGCAAATAAGTGTCCAAGACATGCACATTAGGTGAATTGGTGAGTGTAAAGTGTCCATAGGTGTGAGTGTGAGTGTGACTGGTTGTTTGTCCGCCCTCTAATAGACTGGCGAATCTGTCCAGGGTGTCCGACCTCCCCCAATGTCAGCTGGGATTGGCTGCAGCCTCCCCACGACCCTATGAGGTATGATGGATGGATGGATGTTATGATATGTTTTACCTTTTTATATAGAGTCTATGGTTTTAACACAAGTAGTTACATCACACAGCTTACACACGGTAACTCCAGCTACAATAGGTTACAGGGTTACTCCTCCATGTATGCATTTAGCTACTAAGATTATTTTAAAACCTAGCTGTGAAGTTTACCTGTAATTATGAAAGCTAACTTTATTAGTGGCGACTTGGCACACCGCAGTGCTCTCAGTTTCAGGTCAGATCCACCCCTCACTCATCACAGCTCAACCCTCTCGGACATATATGGTTTCTTCTAGTTTCAAAAACCCAAGATGGCGACGGACAAAACATTGAACTTGAGGCTTCAAAGCACTAGTACACAAACCAATGGGTGATGTGTTGTATGTTATACATACTACTGTGAGAGCGATACTGATCCCTGGTACATAACTCTGAGCAAGAAAGCAAATAAGCGCATTTCTCAAAATGTTAAATCATTTATAAGTCACTTAACAGCAGTTTAAAATCTTGTCACAGTTGTCACTCTGCTAACAGCTACATGCTACTGTCACTTGTGGTTAAAGGAGCAGTACAGCTCACTCCTGACCAAACTGTAAAACTGATGGGGGTTTGTATGATTCAATCACTATATAAACTGGCAATAGAGAGTAATAAAACAGATTGAAATTATCCCAGATCATTACTCTAAGGAATTTCCACACCACTTAGACAGTGTAAATGAAACTTGACATATGGAGCATGTACTTTGTCAAGCATGATAACATTTGCCCTTGAACATTAAGATCCATTATGAATGAATATGTGCTAGAATGTGCTCATACACATAACATACAGTACATTCACGTCTCACATGTGGGATGTAATCTCCCACTTCAGAGAGTTTTAGGAATAAATCTGATCCTTTCCTATAAATTGTTAAAGAGTGTGTGTGCTGCGGTGGAGCGAGCGCTATTCCCCAGAGAGCGAGGCTCAGTCGGATGTTAGTGTGAGACGTTACCTGCCTGGGAGAGTCAAGTGTGGCTCTTTGAATAGGTGACAGACAGGAGGCCCGTTTGATCACTCCAGTGTCTCTCTTTCCACGGCTAACATGTGATTGATGGAAGCTGTCATGTGATAAACAGATCTATTTTACTCCCACCGCTTCGTATGCTAAGGCTAGACTGTAAGCAAACATGCTGCTGAGTTACCTTGTACCAGCCGCCTTCAGTTGCCCCTGCCACTTCATGTAAGCCTTGATCTGTTGGAGGAAACTTGTTTTCTGTCTTTTTTTTTTTTCTTTTAAATTGAAAATGCATGTCGCATCAGTACTCTTTTAGCAGAAAGTGGGAAGCTAACTGTCAGGCTTTCTGACGTATGTTGCGCAGATCATTGCCCTGAACAGGAAACGGCAGTGAACGTTAAACAGGAGGACGGTCCTGGCTGCTCCTCTGGGGATGACCATTTACTTGAACACTCCTGTTTCTATACTTCTTATTTGTCTCACATTAGCATTTTGGAGCTTTATTAAATGGAGGAGAGAAAATGAAGATTTGATAAAGCCTGTGCCGGCGTCTCAACAGCGTATGTTTTATGAATGTGTGCCACCGCAGGTGATGTTTCAGCCTGCTTCTCACACTCTGGTTTATTCATGACAGCCTGATCTTTTGCTGCTTTGCTTCCTACTTACCTTTTTTTTTTTTATTAGGGTGTTATTCTCTCCAGAGTTGAATGACAGCTTAAAACCTGTTCAATTGATGCTGGTGGCTCAGGTCTTACTTTCATTTCTATCTCAGAAACACACGGAAACACCATTAGGAGAGAAGAGACGATTAAACTCACACAGGTGCAGTAGTTTGAAAAGGTCCCATATTTGACACTTTGCATGTTTTTATTTGAAGTTTTGATATCAATAAGAAGATATATTTGTGGTTTTAACAATCATCTCTGTCAGGCTTCTCTCTGGAGCTCGACTAACAACAGCTTGATTAACCAGTCAGAGGAGGAGGAGGCTCTGAGCCGCTCTTCTGATTGGCTGACTGTTTTCTGAGTGATTGAATAAAATTATAGCAGATTTCAGGTAAATACTCAGAGAAACTAAATCCTACAAGGTTGGATATTGCGTCCAGGTGGTTGGGGCTGAGGGTAGTGACTGCTTTGTTCTGACATCACAAAGTTACAGAAGTCCTGACGACTGGTTTTAAGGTTCCGTTTCTGAATACAGAGTGTGCATTTCTCTGTGGACTGAGCTCTTTGATACTTTCACAGTAGTAATATAGAAACTACACCTGCTTTACAAACAGCACATGGAAATCTACATTTATACAATAAGGGACCATTAATTGACTTTACAGTTTGTTTTACACACACATTTCATACACTTTAAAGGACATAAGCACATAGAGTGCATCTTCATACAATGACAGTGTGCAGTGATGATACATGACAGACATGTTGCATTATTAAGAGCTCTCTCACAGGTGGCACAATGCAATGAAAGGGTGACAATCTTAGTGTTACACCGACACTAGGGATCAGAGCTGAAACGTGAGCAAGGAAGAAAATGTCATGTTTCTTGTCCCTATTTTTATCTATTTATTTCAATGGATTATTCATTTTTTCCTATGGGGAATTGCTCATTTTCCTCTCATCTGACTGAAGGGGTGTGTCAGTGTCTGTGTTTGATTGACAGCATCTGACTCTCTGCCAGGGTGTGTTACACTGTAGGGAACAAGAGGCAAAGTAAACAAACATAAGCCACCTTTCGACCAAAAAGCACTTTTAGTTCCAGGTACTTTTCATCAGGAACTGTGGCCCATTCTTGTCTGCATTTCCACCACGGCTTATAAGTCCCAGGAAGATTATGCAAAATCATTACTTGACATTACATTAGTCACAGCACTTTGAGGACATAACATGAACAAAAATACAGGACTAATTGCATCCCATATATTAAATACAGGACAAAGCATTTTATTTTAAAATACGCAACGATCCCGTATTATATGTGACGGGTGGCAACCCTAGCATCTCTGGTTGTTGTGGTCCTTTCGTTTTTTGAAGTCCTGTTTCAGTTTTTTTACCTTCTCCCGGACGTGTTTCACGTTCGGGAAATGCTCGCTGCGGAAATTAGTTAAATAAGCAACAACAGATTATGATTTGTTTGTTTATTTCATCATTTATTTGGCAATGCCAGCACAAATAGACTGGTACTGGACTGTTGCTGAGCAACACAAACATCCTCCTGACCTCCACAGTGCACACTAGCTTGCTACTTCATCTACACGTTACCTCAGATGTGTGCTGAGGTACCCAGGCTTCTTCCCTTCAACCTCTTCTGACGACCAGACATCATTTCATTCAAATTTTATTTGTGGATATAAATTAATCTTTGCGTAGTTTGTGACAATCTTGGATACGTAGATAACGACCATTAATGTAACGTTAATTAACAGTTGTTATGACCGCGGTCATATTATTGTAGGTGGTTTGTTGTATATGTGTGTGTGTGTGTGTGTGTGTGTGCCCTGTGTTCCTGTTTTTTTCATTTGTATGCAAATAGGTGTGTGCCGCAGCCGCGCCGTCATTGGGGGAAAGGCTCTGCACCCTGGTTGGTGATTGGCTGCATCCCCGATCACCTGGTATATAACGAGCCAAGATGGCCGCCGGCTCACTCTCGTTCTCCTCTTCCTCCAACTGGCCACACCGTTGCAGCAGTTCAGTTTTGTGTAGTTCGTTGTTTCATTGAATAGTAAGGGTGGGCTGCCAGTTTTGTTTCTCTGGTTTTTTCCTGTTTATTTAGTTAGGGAGGTGAGTTGGTTGTTATTTGTTTTCCCTTGGTGAGCTTAGTTGTTTATTTTCAAGACAGAGGGATTATGTTTATTATGTTGGCCTTAGTCCACCCTGAAGCCTAACCTAAATATTTATTTTCTATATGTCCATAAGAAACTTTTATGTTAATAAATCATTTTCTTTATATTCAACTAATCTTTGTGGTGGCTACTTGGGACTTGGGGAAGATGGGGCCAATCCATGTTGTGTCCTAGGGCCCCCCTAGACTGGGGCATAACACAGTTCATAGAAAACCTGTAAAGGTGAGTGATATATGTAGTTTAAAGTCCAAGTGCTGGTTTACTCTATATCAGCACTCATGGAATGACTCTCCTCCGATCAAATAACTTGGTCTGAACTAACTGTTGTATAATGTGTGCTACATGTTGGACTGTGCTGACATCTCTGCTAATGTGTGCTCCATGCTAGACTCTGCTAAGGTCACCAGTCTATCACTCACTCACATTCACACCTACGGGCGATTTAGAGTAGCCAAATAACCTTACCTGCATGTCTTTGGATTGTGGGAGGTAGTTGGAGTACGCGGAGAGAATCCACACAGGCACTGGGAGAACATGCAAACCCCAGCAGCCCGGCAGGTCAAAGCCAGAATAGAAGCGAGTGTGAAACAAAAATTGAAAAATAAAACAGAATTGGTGTGTGGATTACCGGCTGTGTATTGTTATCGACTTGGGTGATGGGCATACAAAACACAGGATTTTGACACCAGAGGCTGAGGTTTACGATGAGCAATATGCAATTTGCAGACAAGTTCATTAAAAACATTTCCTTATGTTGATAAAAATTTAGGCAACAGATACTTCTTTCAAAACGTGTTTGCTGTTGAAAATTTGCTGATTTGAAATGTAACTTTCAAGGAGAGTGGGTTGCCTTAAGGCAGTGCTGGTTTCCGAGCTTGCAGCTATAGGGTTGTGCTTAAGTTGCCTTGAAGGAAGAAGGAACCTTCTCTAAAGTCTAAAATAAACTAGAACTAGCTCTGGATGCACGTCTCTGGTTACTGATCGGGGGTGTAAACACTGGGGTAAAGTACTGTAACAGTGTTTATTGAAGCCAAGAACTCAAGCACAGTTTTCTACATTTAATTCTACTTTATACACCTGCGCAACAATTGCACTACATTTGTTTCACAGCTGTAGTTACTGGACACTTCACATAAAAGTTTGTGTACAAACTTAAAACATATGATCAGGTTATTCGGTGTTCTATAGTATCATATTGATGATATGCGCCACAACCGTCGTCCATCTGGCTTGTAGCCTACAGCTAACCCCCACACACATTTCAGGCACAGAAACGTTCCTTGCTTTAAGAGTATGTGAAGTAGTTCAAATGAGCTCCTCTTCCACTTGTTACAGCATAAGGTGCTGCTTACATATGAATTCATCATTATCATAACACCTACACTCTATGTTAAGGCATAATTTCCCATTATCCATTTGACAGTGAAGGGGATCTGATAAAAGAAACGTTGATACACTGATCTGAGTTGGTTCATTTCTCCCGTGTGCTCACAGTTATTAAGGTTTATGAGCATGTGGACTTTTGCCTGGGCTTCGCCTCTCAGGCAACATGGAGGCTGCCTGAACTTATTGCCAGAGGCTGTTGCCTGAGAAGAAGAGTGCAGTCACTACTTGGGGAATTAAAAAAAAAACAGTATTTACAGTTTACAGTTAGTATTCTCCAACAAAATTGCCAGTTTGAACATCAGTCAAAGATTATTTATAAGTAATAAGTATTTATTTATTTATAAGTAAGGCAGTGCTCAGACAGCTGATTTACAGTAGCAGATCTCTATTAAGGAAACTACAAACAACATGATTGTCCCTTTTCTTTGACATGCCTTTTTTTATGAAAAGCTCGGTAACCAATGTTATTTGATGGGAGCAATATGTATATATATATTTTTTGTTTTTATTTTTCATTACTCTTAAAATAAATGATGTTGCTACAGTTTTGCTGCAGTACTCTGTACGCTGTGGTATTGCCACTTTTATTGTTGTAAATTCTACTTTGAAAGTAAGATAAGATGATCATTAAGATGATGCTTAATGAAAACCTAACAAGTTTGTGAAAAAACGCATGCACACACAAAAACTGCAGAGCACAGAAACTATGTTGTGCAAAGTGAGGTGTAAGTATGCAAGAGAATATATGAGGTCATACAATATGTAGACTTTTATTCCTCAAACTCAGTAATGACCTTGATTCAAAGATAGAAATCCTGTGATGCAGCCGTGAACAATTCTGTGCTGTGCTAAATTTCAGGGGGGCTCTACATTTCCTGCTGGAAAATAATAAAACACCTCTCACATCATATATTATAACCTCACCTTCACTCACTCGGTAGGACGCAGGATCATTTCAGGAGAGGAAACAGGATGAAATGTGTTTTCCAGGTGTTTATTTGAGCTCATTGTTTTTTTTTTTTGCACATTTTGTACAATCAGTATGTCCATTACTCATCAAGAAATCATCAGGCACTTTGATATGTGATTTTCATATGGGCGCATATCAAGCAGCACAGATTGTGTTTCCATGTACCATGTGTAGCTGTACATACATGGTTCGGTTTTTTTGATATTTGAAAATCCACCTTGTGTACTTGGGTCATCATCGTGTTTGCGTTAGGATTACTGCTTGAACCTCTAAATGTCATTATAATGAAGTCAACAATAAACCTTGTAAATAAAGATATTGACAATTCTTATCGGTCTTCAAATATATCCCACCTCTGTAGAAATTAGATTTAATTAGCTGCTTAAAATAACCTGGACTTTAATTAACCAGATCTGCTTAATCAAAACTGTAAACAAACATCTTAATTAAAATCGCTTTATCTAGCGCTCAGATGGCTGCTAATGTCTCACCTCCTAATCGCACTGCTTGCTGAAAGGCAATATTGCAGTGAAAAGGAAAAAAAAAAAAAAAAAAAAAAGTGAAGCGCGGATGAAGAAAAGAGGGCAAAGATGAAGACAGCAGGATCTGGTTGACTTGTAATGAGCATGTTGTTGCTGATGGAAGTGTAGCGTGCAATATGTTATGGATTAGTGTCATACAAGATGCCATTTCTGTCCTGCAAACATTCACACTGCATATTGAGTAGGGATGATGTCTTTATGATTTCACTATTGCTGGAATCCGCAGGCTGGCTCACTTACCACACTGTGATCCAATTTATAGCCGTGGGCGTTCCAGCCTGTATATAACTGTGTCAAGTTCAGTTTGGTTTATGTCTGGGCAACAAAGTCATGACGCTAAATCCTAACATGTAAAATCTCTATGACAGGAAGATATATGATCATTATTCCAAAATAAGAGTGCTACTATTTCACAAAATCATAGCACATTTATAAGAGAGACAAGTCATAGCATTGGAACACATACAGTAGCTGCTTGGTGTTTCAAATGCTTTATTTACAAAATCAAACGACTGAAACGAGTCTGCACTATTTCCAAATAGGCCAGGGACTTGTTAACAGAGAAAAACCTCAGGGTGAAGATGAGCTCAGCATTAAGATGGTTCTGGGAAAACAAAAGGTGCAAAAGACAGAGATCCTGTACAGTGATATAAGAAACCCTCTCTTGGCTAATGTTTAAGAGTCTGGCAGGATCATGATGCTTTATACCAAAGGGGAAAGATTTTAAGTTTTCACGCTCTTCCTGTAGTTATGAAATTCCTGAGAACTTTATTTTATATATTTATGTTTTGGCAGATAAAATTTATTTCATATTGTGGGAATCTGTGTTGTTAGCTGTTTGGCCAGGGGCAGAGTAGTTTAGTCTTGGAGGACCAACATCTCCTCAACATTACATTCACATACAGTACAAACGTGTAAAGGTCAGTTATCAACTGCCTCCAAAAGATAAAAGAAACCTAGTTTTCATTGAACTCCTCCTCCTTCATGTAGGTTTACATGTCAGCCAACAACAGCTAAAAACCAAAAACATCCAGTGGAGATATTTCATTACCATTCCTTCCTTCCTGATACTGATTCTGATACCTGAACTTGTGTATCTGTTGATAGCAAGTACTGATTGGACACCATTGAAGCATGACTCCAAATTATTTGGGATTTTCTTTTCAGAGTTTAGTCATCCAGAACAATGAATTTGACAGTTTTGTTGGTTATCTTTGTCACGTTGGGCCGTCTTTGTGTAATTTATCCCATCGTTGGAATGCAGTTTCCAGCGTTTGCTGCTGCAGTTCGTCCAGTTTTTTCCCCTTAGCTGGTGCTCTTTTGTGTGATATGTCCTTAAATGCTTTATGACAGTGGTTCTCAAACTTTTTCTCATCAAGGACCCATAAACTGACACAAATTAGACCCCAGACCCCCATCAGATTTCTTCTTAATGTTTTATAACAGAAAGTGTTTGAAAACCTACGACCAAAACAGTCATGCATTCTGTTATTGTGTTACCTATGGATGGAATTATAGTGAAAATAAATTATTCGCCTTTTTGCTGGGGACCCCCAGGAACCCCCTCAAGGACTCTTGGGGGTCCCATGGAGCACACTTTGAGGACAGAAAAGCATCTCAGAATGCACATCATATCGAACCTTGAGGCGTATGGGCAACAATGGCAGAAGACCACATCAGGTTCCACTCCTGAACTGGACCACTGAACCCTGAAAAACGTAATCTGGTCTGTTGAATCTGGATTTCTGCTGAGGCACGCAGATTTGGTGTCAACAGCACGAATTCATGGACCCAACCTGCCTTGTGTCAATAGCCCGAGCTGGTGGTGGTGATGTTATGGTTTGGGACGTGTTTTCTTGCCACATCTAATATTCAATTTACCACCTTCTAATGGTTACATCCAGCATGCTCCATGTCACAAAGCAAAAGTGATCTCAAACTGGTTTCATGAACATGACATTGAGTTCAGTGAATTTCAATTGCTTGGACATAGTTTAGAAAGGCACGCACTTGTGCGTATAAAGACCCACAATTCACACTGCATGTCAGGGCAAAACTTAGCCCGGTGGAAACGTCTCTTTTGCTTAGGAAGGTTCCTAACTCAGTGAAATGACCTGAAGTATCTGAGCACTAGACATGATAAGAGCTGGTCCAATCCTCAAAATGAAAAGGAAAGGAGCTTCAGTGATTCCTATCTTATCTCCTTTAGCATAGGAAACACTGGACCTTCCTTTAAGAAAGGAGAAAATGCTGTCCCACAATTCCTTGCCATAGCAACATTTAAAGTGGCGCACCATTGTAGTTTCACCTCGACAGACCTATGTAAATGTAGAAACAGCAGCACCTGTTTTATGCTTGTGACAGAATCCCAAAACTTATGGAAATCCTTGTCTGATTGACTGAAGCCCAAATTTATAGATTTCTTCTCTTTCAGATCCAGATCCAGGAATCATCATGAAAAACAAATATACTGAACATCATCATCATAACAAAATACTATATACATAAGTCACTTTTCACTAAATCCACTCCCATTGTCTAATATACTAAAAATTAATTTTCTCTACTGACAAATTTATAAAAGGCACCTGTGCCAGGAAACTATATGTTCATGACTGAATATAATTGATTCTTATCCCTTGTTCTGTTCCTTCTTTTTATTCAATTATTATTTTAATGGCTCAATTCTTTCTACTTGTATATATATTTCACGTTATCTTCAACATTTCAATCCTGTTTGCTTTGCGTTCTTGGTTAGGAAAGGAGTATTCATCAGTGCAGTCAGATTCTCTCTGCAACGTGGTGTCTTCTCCCCTTGACATCATGACATTTGCCGTCAAGGTCGAGGAAAAGTGGTCAGGAAAAAGGAGATTATTTTGACTTTTTCGACTGCAGCACTCATCATGAAATCCAAAGAACTGGTAACCTGCTTGATGTGTAATTTAAAGTGCGAAGAGTAATGGCAACATGTAAATTTTGAAAAAAGAAAAAATTCATGAGTATGAGGTGGTTTTTCAGTCTATTTGACAAAGTAATTGCAAAATTGAAATGGAAACACTTTTTTCACATGCTGGGAAAGCTTCAATCGTATGACATAAGTCAATGGAAAAATCATTTTTAAGTGTGTTTTGTCAACTTTTTTGTTTAAACCCGCACTGGAAACCTGGTTTGTAGTGTGAAGTGTTATGAGTGGTCGACAAGCCTAGAAAAGTGCTACATACATACAAGCGCTGTCCTTTTACCACCTCCGCCATCCGACCAGACTGAGTAACTAGATAAGAGGGATGTCAAGATCTGTCCCTCTTGGACTTTTTCATTATTCCGCCTGTTTTATTTAGTCTCTTACCTGTTGTGTTTATGGTTGTCTTGCTTCATGCCCTTGTGTGTTAGTGATTGTCTGCCCTGCCCTGATTAGTTTCAACTGTGTCTCATTGTCGTTCATCTCTCTAGAGAGTATTTAGTCTGTCTGCCCCCCTAACTCTTTGCCACTTCTTCTGTTTTGTTCCTGCGTTTGTTCCCCAGTGTTTGCCTCTCTCTCTACAACCTGCCTGGAGTGACTGTGTATGTTCCTCAGTTTTTTCTTTGCTTTTCCCTGCCTTTAAGTTTTGGACATTCTCTGGTGTTATTTAAGTACCTTCACTGCAGCTACCTGCCTGTGTGTGTCAGAATTTGGGACCAAAAATCATTGAACTATGAGAGTACAAATTGACCATATTTAGACCCAGCGGATTTCACCTTCAGGATATGATCCGCTGCATTTATGATCATCAAATCTACTGCCAAAATGCCTCCAATATAGAGCAGAAAGATGCAACCCTGTTACTGGCAATGTACCAGATCACTTCAAAACCTTCGGTGAGAAAGGAATTCCTGCCTTCACAGATTTTGTGCTAGGCTCTTCCTGTTCCTGCCTGTCAAGTTGGCCTGTCTCCCAACAGACTAGCCTCCAGCATGCTAGCCTCCAGCCTGCATCCCTGTCAGCTTTTCCTTAGAACTAGCCTCTAGTTGACATTTCAGCTTGCTAGCCTGTAGCCTGCATCCCAGTTGGCTAGCCTCCGGGATGCTAGCCTTGAGACTGCCAGCCACCAGCCACTGTCCCAGTTGGCTAGCCTCTAGCCTGCATCCCGGTCAGCAAACCCTACTACCCCCTAAATTTAGTCAGCTAGCATTCGACCTTATAGCCTCCAGCCTGGATCCCAGTTGGCTAGGCTTCAGCCTGCTAGCCTCCACTATGCTAGCCACCATCATGCTCATCTTTAAGCTATACCTCAGGCAGCACTCTGGCTGACAAGCTTCCTGTCTGATTCTGATGCTGAAAACCTTGAGCAGTCTTCTTTCTTTGTGACTCACCCGGATAAGAGAGATGTTGATCAAAGCTTTCCATAGCCAACACTAGATAAGGCCAATGCTAAAGGTACTTTTCTATGGTCAGTGTATTACCTGCAGTAGATTTGAATCAGTGCGCTCTCAGTTTAGAGAAGCAGCAGGTAGACAGTAATTCAATGGATAAAAGCAAGGTACGTGGTGAAAATATTCAAAACATAGCGTGCACATCAACTGATATTAGCTTTTTCTGTGGGCATTTGTTGAAGAGGCTAAAACCCGTTTCTGTGGACAGCTCATAGCTCAGCTTCTGTGCCAGTGATCCAGCTGTTTCTCTAAAGTGAGAGTGCGCTTATCGATAGACCATCCACTGCAGGTAATACACTGACTATCAAACACCTCACACAACCTGAACTATCACTTTAAATGTAAGTAGCAATTTTTAAATTCTTTTTAAGGTTGATGGATAACCTTTGATCTATTTTGTTAAATAATATTATGACGAAGTAAGTGTTTGGCTAATTATTAATTGAATGTAATTCAGTGCAAATATTTATGATTTACAGTGGCTGGATTTAGGATTTTGGCCAAGATATTGTAATGAGTTTCTTCTTTGTTTAGAACCATGGCAATCATCATGGAAATCAACATTCCCATCAAATAAACTGAACAATTGATTGCATCAGTTTGCGTTATACATACCTTTCTGTAACTGCAATAGTAAACTTCTATGGCACCACTCTTCATTAGGAAGAAGCCTATTGACAACATGGTGTACTCAACATAGTGCTAGCCAGTGCTAACTTAGTATGGAACTTACCTAGACTCAGCCTTGTCAGCCGGTCCCTGAAATCCATGTCCCATACCCACACAGCTGCTCATCCTCTCTCTTTGCTTTACAGCTCCCACATTGCCTGTGCACTTATCTGGATCATTTAATCTCACATCTTCAAAAGACCTGGTTGATTAGATGTTTGATTATCATCGTACTGGAGTGGCCCATGGAGCTTGTGATAGCAGCCTGATCCCTGAGTGCTATCAACCCACAACATGGTTCGGATACATTGTGCCTACATGCTTCAGTGATTATAGGCCTCAGCCAATGAAAGCCTTCTCCAGGGCTATATGAGGCTATCGGCAGCAACAATTACTTTGCTGCAAGACTTGCTCGACACACTTCAAACAGAATGCCAAGACTGCAGTGGCAGAACAGATAAGATGAAGAGGAGATCAGAATCCTCTCCATTTTCCTTATCAGACGGTTACTGGGTGCTGGGATGATTGCAGCTGCATATAGAAGGCTGACCCTCATATTGCTGAAACTTATTTTCATGCATCCTGTGAAGTTCTGAGATTAGAAGATAACATTAAAATCCAGATTTGCTTTATCCTATAAAATAAAATCACATCCAAGGTATGATTTTATAACAGCCAATTGAAAAGTGTGTATAAACAGTGAGAGAACAAAAAGTGCACATACAACAGACATCATACAGATACTTACAGACAGCATTGAGCCAGCCAGATTTCAATGAGCAGAGGCAGCACAGTTAACGTATTGCTGTAGTGTTTGTACCTTGTGTCTTGAGCACTGCCACCTCATCAGAAGAGCCACTGATCTCTGTGTTGTTGTTTTGTTTGGGGGGAAAGACCAGGCCTGGCCCCCTGCTGTTCGTGGTGCTGCTGTAATTATTCTGTTGTTTGAGGAATATTCGGTCTGACATTTTGTATTCCCTTTGCAGGCTGAGGAGATTGGAACAAAAGCAAGCATTATGGCTTGCCATGTGGCAAGCTTATTGCTTTGGATGTATATGTCTTGGTTTTTACTTGGCTGTGTTGTACTATTTGATCATTGCTGGGTTCCATTTGACACATTGTTATGTTTGCGTCAATATTTATGTGCTTTATTCAGCTGTGTGCTATCGTGCATAAAATGTTGTGGAAATATAAGAATTCTTACAGTAGCTGCAGAGCTAAATGCTTTTTATTCACTGCAGTCTGCGCATGGAAGCACAGTGCCTGTATCAATTCAGTCAGTCAGTGACTGCATGATGTACAGGACACGTTCCTTGCATGCACACCGAGGGCTACTGTGTTAGACTAAAATGTAAGTGTGACAAAGTGCAATAAAGGAAACTTAGTAAATAAATCATGCCACACAGGAAGCATGTGACTTCATGTTCACTAAAGAGAGGAAAAATTGCACTTCACACCCATGTGGAGCAACAAGGAGACTGTGACTTTCCTCAGATTAATACATAAACAAACACAAATACCATCATATTTTCCATTGTTTGGCTATGTAAGTAAGTGTGAAAAACATATCAATCAATTTACAAGAGCTGACGGCTCAATTTGAATTAAATTGGGATAGACAGACCAACTCAATTTAAAATATTTTATACATGTTATAACTGTCATACATTTTATACATGTAACACAGTATAGAACAAATACTGAATCGATTAAATCACTATTTGTACATCAAGTAAAATTTTTGGCTGGACCGCAAGAGCAAGGCCAGCCCTTGTATCTGGAATGTCCCTGACTGACTGGCTGACTGACTGAGTGATCATATTTCCACTATTGGTCAGCCGAGTGCCTCATCACTGAGTTGGAGTTTCTGGTGCAAACAGGTTATATTAGGGGGGTGTTTACAGCTGCAGTGTTGCCAACTTAGCTCTGACTTTTGACTGTATGGATGCCGACCGGGGGCTTAGAGCTACACCTCTTGTTATGGGTAGTCTACTGAGCCGCTCTGGTCTTCCAGCTGCTTGAGAACTGCAGAGAAGAGGAGGAGTGCTTCCAATACACAGAGCCTCACCTTCATTACAGCAAATAAACTATTTTCCTTACATGTATCATTATTACTAAAGGAGGCAGAGGAATAACTAAACATAAGACACACCAAGCAGAGAGACCAAGAGAGAGGGAGGGAGAGAGAGGAGTCATTGCTAACTGCTAAAGAAACTAGCAGATCTGAATAGCATGTAAACAACAGAAACACCAGCAACATGAAATTTGACAATATACTTATGACAGCACAGCAATAAAAGACGTGTTATGTTTCTGTCCACTGAAGCGCAGGAGGGCTTTTAATTTGAAATGATAACAGGAAGTGTTGAGTTGGTATTAATACATAATGTATTTGTCAGGCCGAGACTCAAAGCAGGACTCAGATGCAGAGATTTAGAATAACAAGATGCTTTTATTGAATTCTCCTGAGAACTCAGACAGAGTGATAAACAAATGGCTATAAAATCCTAGACACTAACTCTGAAAACTGAGAAACAAAACCTCTCCAGGAGGAGGAAAAAACTCTAATCAAAAGAAACAAATCGAGAAACACAGAACACTCCGAATGGAGGAAAACCGAAGGACTATGAATCAAATCTATGG